>NC_091171.1:49127163-49132389 GCF_040958095.1 Procambarus clarkii
CTCACCTAGCTGTGCTTGCGGGGGTTGAGCTCTGGTTCTTTGGTCCCGCCTCTCAACCGTCAATCAACTGGTATACAGGTTCCTGAGCCTACTGGGCTCTATCATATCTACATTTGAAACTGTGTATGGAGTCAGCCTCCACCACATCACTGCCTAATGCATTCCACCTGTTAACTACTCTGACACTGAAAAAGTTCTTTCTGACATCTCTGTGGCTCATCTGTGTTTCCAATTATGTCCTCTCGTTCTACAGCTCCTTAATTTGAACATTGTTTCTAAATATATATATGTATATATATATATATATATATATATATATATATATATATATATATATATATATATATATATATATATATATATATGACAATGTCAGACCACGGAGGAAAAATGAAACAGGAAATTTCCTTAAGTACTTTCGTATATTAAATACATCTTCAGAAGGTCGAAGACATTGTCACATTCTTAATCACGTGTTTATTTTCGTGATATACACACATATATATATATATATATATATATATATATATATATATATATATATATATATATATATATATATATATATATATATATTTATTCAATTCCTCCTTAGTATCTTTAAAGTCGTTATCATGTCTGCCCCATTCTTTCTGTCCTACAGTGTAGTGAAGACCACTTCCCTCAATATTTCTTCATAGCTCAGTCCCGTCACCCCATGAACGAGCCTCGGTGCATATTTTTGGACTTTATTTTATATACATTTGTGTTTCTATATGTAGGGGGGTTCCATGCCGGGGCAGCATACTCATCATATTGTCTCATAAAGAATGTATATTGTATATTTGGCCAAGTTAGTGTAGGATAACCGGAGGCTGGGCCAGTATGTCCTGTCCTGCCCCTCGTTATCCTGGTGGTGTGTGGCTCTGGTGTTCGATCCCCAGTTATGTCCACCCCTGAGTCTCTCTCTCCTTCACAAGGTGGAAGTTACCTTCCCGTCATCCTGTACCGTCTATGACGTCTCCTGGCTCCAAGTCCTATCTCCATAATCTTGCATTTGTCAGGGTTAAAGTCTAGTAGCCATTTCTCAGACCATCTCTGGAGATTGTCTTGTTTATCTTGTGATATACTACAGTGCTCTTCAGGTATAGTTGGAATAATGCCACTAATGACAAGCCATCGTCAGCAACATGGATTAGAATGAGTTTACATTCTGTGTTAGACCATTAGGCACAGGATCGGCCCCAGCACCGACCCCTGAGGTGCTCCACTCGTTACTTCTCTCTCCATACTGAGAGCTCTCCTCTCACTGTGACTCTCGGCCTTCGTTCTGCAAGGTAATTCTTCACCCACCTTAATACTCTTACCGATACATCAGCCTGTTTTACCAGTTAACACACGAGTCGCTTCCGAGGAACATTGTCAAAAGCTTTCTGGCAGTCCAGGAAAATGCAGTCGACCCAGCCCTATCCTGCTCGACTGTTATCATCTTATCTCAGAACTCTGATGAGTCGGCCAAGCAAGATTTTCATTTGATGAATCCATTTTGATGCATGGAAACAAAATCATCTGTATGCGTGTACTTTCCTAATTGTACATGGAAGATCGAGATCTAGTTCTTGGACCCCGCCTTTCTAACTGCCAGTTGTCTACAGCAATGACACATCACCTATAAATACATCATCTCATCATCTCATAAACACTTTCCAATAATGAAAGGAGTTTGCCTCTACGACCTGCTCTTTTATATTTACCATACACCATCCCTGTGGAGGACGGGTGGTGAATGTTAGACCGTGTGGAGCCATGATTGTGTGGGCAGCCTGGAGGGTGGGCAGCCAGGAGGGTGGGCAGCCAGGAGGGTGGGCAGCCAGCCAGGAGGGTGGGCAGCCAGCCAGGAGGGTGGGCAGCCAGCCAGGAGGGTGGGCAGCCAGCCAGGAGGGTGGGCAGCCAGGAGGGTGGGCAGCCAGCCAGGAGGGTGGGCAGCCAGGAGGGTGGGCAGCCAGGAGGGTGGGCAGCCAGCCAGGAGGGTGGGCAGCCAGCCAGGAGGGTGGGCAGCCAGCCAGAAGGGTGGGCAGCCAGCCAGGAGGGTGGGCAGCCTTGAGGGTGGGCAGCCAGGAGGGTGGGCAGCCAGGAGGGTGGGCAGCCAGGAGGGTGGGCAGCCAGGAGGGTGGGCAGCCAGCCAGGAGGGTGGGCAGCCAGGCAGGAGGGTGGGCAGCCAGCCAGGAGGGTGGGCAGCCAGCCAGGAGGGTGGACAGCCAGCCAGGAGGGTGGGCAGCCAGCCAGGAGGGTGGGCAGCCAGCCAGGAGGGTGGGCAGCCTTGAGGGTGGGCAGCCAGGAGGGTGGGCAGCCAGGAGGGTGGGCAGCCAGGAGGGTGGGCAGCCAGCCAGGAGGGTGGGCAGCCAGCCAGGAGGGTGGGCAGCCTTGAGGGTGGGCAGCCAGGAGGGTGGGCAGCCAGGAGGGTGGGCAGCCAGGAGGGTGGGCAGCCAGCCAGGAGGGTGGGCAGCCAGGAGGGTGGGCAGCCAGGAGGGTGGGCAGCCAGGAGGGTGGGCAGCCAGGAGGGTGGGCAGCCAGGAGGGTGGGCAGCCAGCCAGGAGGGTGGGCAGCCAGCCAGGAGGGTGGGCAGCCAGCCAGGAGGGTGGGCAGCCAGGAGGGTGGGCAGCCAGGAGGGTGGGCAGCCAGGAGGGTGGGCAGCCAGGAGGGTGGGCAGCCAGGAGGGTGGGCAGCCAGCCAGGAGGGTGGGCAGCCAGCCAGGAGGGTGGGCAGCCAGGAGGGTGGGCAGCCAGCCTTGAGGGTGGGCAGCCAGGAGGGTGGGCAGCCAGGAGGGTGGGCAGCCAGCCAGGAGGGTGGGCAGCCAGGAGGGTGGGCAGCCAGGAGGGTGGGCAGCCAGGAGGGTGGGCAGCCAGCCAGGAGGGTGGGCAGCCATTAGGGTGGGCAGCCAGCCAGGAGGGTGGGCAGCCTTGAGGGTGGGCAGCCAGGAGGGTGGGCAGCCAGCCAGGAGGGTGGGCAGCCAGCCAGGAGGGTGGGCAGCCAGCCAGGAGGGTGGGCAGCCAGCCAGGAGGGTGGGCAGCCAGCCAGGCAGGAGTGTGGGCAGCCAGCCAAAAGGGTGGGCAGCCAGCCAGGAGGGTGGGCAGCCAGCCAGGAGGGTGGGCAGCCAGCCAGGAGGGTGGGCAGCCAGCCAGGAGGGTGGGCAGCCAGGCAGGAGGGTGGGCAGCCAGCCAGGAGGGTGGGCAGCCAGCCAGGAGGGTGGGCAGCCAGCCAGGAGGGTGGGCAGCCAGGCAGGAGGGTGGGCAGCCAGCCAGGAGGGTGGGCAGCCAGCCAGGAGGGTGGGCAGCCAGCCAGGAGGGTGGGCAGCCAGGCAGGAGGGTGGGCAGCCAGCCAGGAGGGTGGGCAGCCAGCCAGGAGGGTGGGCAGCCAGCCAGGAGGGTGGGCAGCCAGCCAGGAGGGTGGGCAGCCAGCCAGGAGGGTGGGCAGCCAGCCAGGAGGGTGGGCAGCGTGGTGAGCCAGCACAAGTCCTAGCAGCAGCCGTTGTGACCGAGTCAGCTGTAGTGTCTCTCAGAATAAATGCATCAATAAACAGCCTCGTGCCTCACCGCCACATTTCCCAAGTTAATAAAGAGAATAGTCAACCTAATTGTCCAGAACGGTTCGTCATCAACGCATAATGATTCGTGCGAGTGACCCGGTAATGGCCATGGGTTAGCTTAACTGTTGGTGCTCATTGTTCGTTCACTACTTTGATAACTATTGTTCAACTTTGACCAGCATCGTTCCACTGCTTTGTCCAGAGTTGTTCCACTGCCTGAGGACTGTTTATTTAGGCCTAGGGCAGGTCAGGGTAGGTGTATGGTGATTTTGTTCCAGTTTGGGTTTGACTTTAATTATTAATTGTTCCAACAGGACAGAAGGTGTACGTGCTTCTGGAACAACTGTTCACGGGTCATCCAGAGCAGCTGTAGAGATAAAGAGAAGTTATCTCCAACGTTTAGATAAATAGAAAGATGAGACCTTTCCCCTCATAAGATGAGTGACGCTGTGAGGCCATCGATTGTGCACCCCATATTGTGCACCCCATACCCATCCTGTGAGCGGTAGCGCAAAAAGCATTACAGAGGGCACAAAAGGTCTTTACCAGACCTCATCTTAGATTATTACATAAACAATTTCATCTATCCTTCACACCTTATAGTTACAATGTCAGCTAGTTACAGAGAATGTTCTATTTCAAGAGCTATACATTTACAGTAAGTCATTATACATTAATGGTAGGTCTTATCGTTAATACATAATAGTTTGACCAATGGGGATATTACAGAGTCATAGGGGAGCTTCTGTTTATTATTAGTCCTCACAATACACTACTTGTTTCTGACTCTCATATGTCGTTCATCTACTGGAAGCGAAATATGGATACAGTGCAAGGATTTCAGGTAATTTATCCATGGTAATAAGATAGGTTGCCATATCATATAGAGTGAGCTTAGATTTATCTCTAAATGACTCGATTTTACTACAATCCAAGATATAGTGTTCGAGTGTGTGTCCCTGTCTTTGTCCACACACTTTACACTTTACTTCATCTAAATCCCTATACAAGCCGAACTGCCAGAGATACTTGTAGCCAAGTCTTATACGAGCTGTGACAACATCTGTTAGTCTACTGACTTTGTTACTTGCCCCATACACATGTTTTACTTCACACATTTCATTGTGATGAACAATGGACCTGCTAGTTTCAGTTTGCACAGTTCTACTTTCTTCAAATCCATCCAGGAGTTCTCGTCTAATGACACTTTTAAGGGACCTATTTAATAACTCAAGATTCCGTTCAATACTGACTTCATTTACTGCATCAACGTAATGTACTCAAACATTGATGGGATTACATACCAACAAAGCAAGTGAACTGGCGGAAAGGGTGCAGGAAGAAAACCCAGATGTAATAGAACTCACAGAAACAAAATTGTCAGGAGTAATAACAAACGCTGTGTTTCCAAAGGACTACTATATAGTAAGGAAAGAGGGGGTTGACAGGGAGAGGAGGAGTGGCTCTGCTGATAAGGAAGGACTGGATCTTTGAAGATATGGAAATTCCGGGCTGCGGCGGATTCAGAGACTACATAACAGGAACTATGACAATGGGTGAACCTAAGATAATAGTGGCAGTCATTTACAACCCTCCACTAAACGACAGAAGACCCAGACAGGAGTTTGATAGGAACAACATGGCAACCAATAATATAATAG
>NC_091171.1:49135389-49277889 GCF_040958095.1 Procambarus clarkii
GTCCACACTCTCCCACGGTCCACACTCTCCCACGGTCCACACACTCCCACGGTCCACACACTCCCAAGGTCCACACACTCCCACGGTCCACACTCCCACGGTCCACACTCTTCCATGGTCCACACTCTCCCATGGTCCACACTCTCCCATGGTCCACACTCTCCCACGGTCCACATACTCCCTCGGTCCACACTCTCCCATGGTCCACACTCTACCATGGTCCACACACTCCCACGGTCCACACTCTCCCACGGTCCACACACTCCCACGGTCCACACACTCCCATGGTCCACACACTCCCACGGTCCACACACTCCCACGGTCCACACTCTCCCACGGTCCACACTCTACCACGGTACACACACTCCCACGGTCCACACTCTCCCACGGTCCACACACTCCCACGGTCCACACACTCCCACGGTCCACACTCTCCCATGGTTCACACACTCCCACGGTCCACACACTCCCACGGTCCACACTCCCACGGTCCACACACTCCCACGGTCCACACACTCCCACGGTCCACACACTCCCACGGTCCACACTCCCACGGTCCACACTCCCACGGTCCACACTCTCCCACGGTCCACACTCTCCCACGGTCCACACACTCCCACGGTCCACACTCTCCCACGGTCTACACACTCCCACGGTCCACACTCTCCCACGGTCTACACACTCCCACGGTCCACACTCTCCCACGGTCCACACACTCCCACGGTCCACACTCTCCCATGGTTCACACACTCCCACGGTCCACACACTCCCACGGTCCACACTCCCACGGTCCACACTCTCCCATGGTTCACACACTCCCACGGTCCACACACTCCCACGGTCCACACTCCCACGGTCCACACTCCCACGGTCCACACTCTCCCACGGTCCACACTCTCCCACGGTCCACACTCCCACGGTCCACACTCTCCCATGGTTCACACACTCCCACGGTCCACACACTCCCACGGTCTACTCTCCCACGGTCCACACTCTCCCACGGTCCACACTCCTACGGTCCACACTCTCCCACGGTCCACACTCTCCCACGGTCCACACTAGTAGTAGGGTGTAAGCGCCACAGGTCCCCATTTTTTTTTTTTGCCAGAGGACCCCTGTAGGGTGTAAGCGCCACAGGTCCCCATTTTTTTTTTTTGCCAGAGGACCCCTGTGGGGTGTAAGCGCCACAGGTCCCCATTTTTTTTTCAGGTCAAATATCCCCTTTGCGCCCCAAGGGTTTCAGGTAAATTTAGAAAATCGTGTGTAGCGCTTGGGGGTTTTCAGGTAAATTTTGTCAGTCGCAGATTTTAGAAGTAAGGATTTCTTATGAGAAAAATAATTTCCGAGACTTAGAAGTTTGTTAAAGCCTTATGGGAGAAATTCAAATAACGTGTGTAGCACTTTAGGGCTTCCAGGAGAACTCTACGGACATATTTTACATGTTTTCAACTTACAAAATCGTCTATGTAAGCCTTAGTTATTCATATAAATTTAGAAAATCACCTGTGTAAGTCATGGTTTTCAGGGTTTCGTACATCACACCCCCCTCCCTCCCCCCTTACCTCGCAATCTCTCACGTCACCTGTATTTACTTTGCGCCCAGCCAGCCAGTCGGCTCTTAATCTTATCTTATCTTCATAATATCTGGACCGTCCCTCCTCTCTCTCTCTCTCTCCTTTCATTCAGTTCAACTATTTTCCAACATCGTATGTTTGCTCCTTTTCATTAAGCAAGTCAGTATGTTTGCTCCTTTTCATTAAGCAAGTCAGTTTTACACAAATAAATCATGTTAGTAAGCAAGTTCTAGCTCACGTTCCCCACCTTAGTCCCCTGTCGTATAATGAATACTATCATTCCAATCCCTCTAAAATTTAAAAATAATCATATTTCAAATGTAGTTCAATACAGTAATTAGTTACCAAGCTCCAGCTCTTGTCCTCCGCCTTAGCTCTCTCTCGTATCTTCGTTAGTATCAGTCCAATTTCCCTGAAATTTCTACCCTCTGTATTTCAGACATAGTTTAGTAAATGCAAACAATTATCAAACTCTAGCTCTTGTCCCCAGCTTAGTTCATTTGTACAAAATCATTAGTAACAGTCCAAATTCCCTGAGATTTTTAGCCTCTGTATTTCAGACGCCGTAAATAAGATCAAAACAGTTACCAAGCTCCAGCTCTCGTCCCCGCCTTAATTCTCTTTCGTATCTTTGTAAATAACCCATCAATTTCCCTAAAATTAAAAGCAGACATACTTCAAAGTTAGTAAATAAGATCAAGTCAGTTACTGAGCTCCAGCTCTCGTCCCCACCTTAGTTCTCTTTCGTATCTTTGTAAATAACCCATCAATTTCCCTGAAATTTTTACCCTCTGTATTTCAGACATAGTAAATATGAAGTAAACAATTATAAAACTCTAGCTCTTGTCCTCTGTCCAAGCTCACTTTTGTAAATTCATTACTCTCAGTCCAAATCACCCAACTACATTTTCAGACATAGTAAATAAAAACCAGTTCAGTTATCAAGTTTCAAGACATAGTAAATAAAAACCAGTTCAGTTATCAAGTTTCAACTCTTGTGCCCCAGCTTAGTTCATTTGTGCAAGTTCTTTATTTTCCAACTAAATCACCTGAGATTTAAGATCACCTTATTTTCTAACGTAGTAAAATTAATCAGGGCATTAACCAAGTTCCATTCCCTCAGCCTTAGATCATCAGACATAAATATATTCGATCAAGTCCCTCTCCAGCCTATCTGTTTATCAGAGTAATTACTTTACCCTTCTCATCCCCAACGTATCAATCCCCAACATATCAAAACCTTCAATAATCATACTGTATTTGCATATTTTCTCTATATTCAGCTGTGTTCTTCACATTTTGTCCATGTTTTCTGTGTTCACTCCATGTTCTTCAAATGTTCACAGTCCCATTCAGTTCATATTTTCACAAGTATCTCCATTTTTTCTGTAATCTTTCTCTTAGTCTCATTACTTTCTCTACAAATTCTAGTCATATTTTCTATGTTTTCATGTTCATCACATGTTCTCTTTACAACTTTTATACTCAATATTCATGCTAACTTCTATATTTTGTGTTCTTTGTCAATATTCATGTTCTCTGTAAGTTCATATTCCCAGCATGTTCACTGTATTCATCAACTTTTCTTACATGTGTTCTTTACCATGTTCCCCATATGTTCTCTGGGTTTTTCCCCTTACATGTTATCTAACGTTCCTTAACTAAAAAATCTTTCACCAATCAACTAAAAACATAGTCACTTTCGTCATTTCTCAACTAAACTTATTATCCAGTCAACTAAAAATAGTCAGAAATAGCCTCGTTCAACACTGTTCTTAACTAAACCAACCTTTCTCTTAGCTAAAATTGTCAAAGGAAACTTTTTTCAGCACTTTCTTAACAGGCGCTATGTTTCATCAAGAAAAATTGTCAAAGGAAACTTTCCAAAACTGTTCATAACTAGCTTTTATCCATCGTCAATCAACTAAAAATAATAACTTTCATCATTTCTTAACTAAACATATTCCCCATTCATCAGAAAATAACCGTGTTCATCATGTTTCATTGTCATTTCATAACTAAAATTATCTGTCAATCATCAGAAAAGTCATGTTCATCATGTTTTGGCTTTTGCTCAACTAAAAGTATTCATCGGTCAACTAAAAATAGTTACTTCATCATGTTTCCTTGTCATTTCTTAACTGAAATATCACTTCTCTCATCTGAAAATAGTCAGGATTAACCTCATTCAACACCGTTCATAAGTAAAACAGCCTTTCGCTTAGCTAAAAATTGTCAAAGGAATCTTTTCAGCACTGTTCATAACTAACTTTATCCATAGTCAAGTAAGAAAATATAGTCAAAGATATCTATCATCGTCGTTCTTAACTGGCATTATACTTTGTGGAGCACTAAAATAGTCATTGTCGTCATATTTTGTCTTTTTCCTCAACTAAAAGAGTCAAATGTAACTTTTTCAACACTTTCGTAACTAAAATTATATGTCGCTAAGTAAGAAAAATAGTCAAAGGTGCTCTCCGTTACACCAAAGTTACTCTTCGAGAAATCAAAGACACTCTTCAATACATTAAGGACTTACTCAAAGACACCAAAGTTACACTCTAAGACATCCTTCGAGACATCAAAGACATCCTTTAAGACTTCAAGGGCACTCTTCGAGATATCAAAAGACACTCTCAAACACTCAAATTTACTCGCATCCTCAAAGTTATTCTCAGAGTCATCAAAAAGTTAATCTCAGTCATCAAAATGCTATTCTCTAAGTAGCCTTTCGTTCATCAGAGAAACTTTCTAAGACACCTTCGTTCATTAAAGTTAATCTCAGAGGCATAAACGTTATTCTTGGAGCTATCAAAATTAATCTCTAAAACAACAAAAGTTAATCTCTGTCATCAAAGTTAATCTGCAAGATATCTTCGAGACATCAAAGTTACTTTTCATTACATCAAAGACGCATTCAAATACTACCCATGTTCTCAGAAGTCATTCTCTAAGCCATCAATGTTCTTCTCTAATACATAAAGTTATTCTCTATGTCATCAAAAAGTTATTCTCTGAGCTAACAAAATACTACTCATGTTCTCAAAGACATTCTCCAATTCATCAAAGTGGTTTCAAAGACATCAAAGTTAATCTCAGAGTTATCCAAAGACATTCTCAAAGTCATCTAAAGTTATTCTCTAAGACATCAAAGTTATTCTAAGAGTTATCAAAAGTTATTCTCAGTCATGATATGTTATTCTCTAAGTAACCTTCCATTCATCAAAGACATTCTCTAAGCCCTCAAAGTTATTCTCTAAGACAACAAAGTCATTCCCAGTCATCAAAAAGTTATTCTTCGAAACATAAAATTTGCTCTGTAAGATATCTTCGTTCATCAAACTTATTCTCAGAGATATCTAAAGTTATTCTCAGAACAATCAAAAGTTATTCTAAGACAACAAAAGTTATTCTCAGAGCTACCCAAAGCTATTCTCAGAGTCACCTTCGTTCGTCAGAGAAACTTTCAAAAACATCTTTGTTCATCAAACTCGTTTTCAAAGTCATCAAAAGTTAATCTAAGACATCTTCTTTCATCAAAGTTATTTTCAGAGACATCTAAAGTTATTCTCAGAGCTATCAAACTTGTTCTCAGAGACGTCAAATGTTATTCTCGAAGTCATCAAAGATATTTTCAGAGACATCTAAAGTTAATTTCTATGTTATAAAAGTTATTCTCAGAGACATCTAAAGTTAATCTTGGTCATCAAAGTTGTTCTCTAAACATCAATGTTGTTCTCCAAGACATCAAAGATATTCTCAAAATCATAAAAGTTATTCCCAGAGCTATCAAAGTTAATCTCAGAGTTATCCAAAGATATTCTCATGTCCACAAAAGTTATTCCAAGAGACGTCAAAGTTAATCTCAGACATCTTCGTTCATAAAAGTTATTCTCAGAGACATCTGAAGTTTTTCTCTAAGACAACAAAGTCTTTCTCAGAGCTACCAAAGTTGTTCTCTAAGACATAAAAGTTATTCTCAGAGTCATCAAAGTGATCTCTAATTCACCTTCGTTCTCCCAAAGTTGTTCTCTAAGACACCTTCGTTCATCAAAGAAACTCTCCTTCTTCCATCATGTTATTCTTTAAGACATCTTCAGTCATAAAATTTCTCTCCAAAATGTAACTAGTTCAGCTTTTCATACCAAACCTGCATTTCTGTTAAAACATATTTTCTTAGTTGCTTTACCCTAAAACTGTTCTCTGAACTACACTGTTCAAACCTACGTAACCTATCCTCTCCACCCAATGTTACTTAGTTAACGTAACGTTCCTAAACCTAGCTTTACCTATCCTAACATAACTTACCTTACCTTACCTATCTTACCTAACTTTACCTATCTTACCTAACTTAACCTGCATAACCTAACTTTACCTTTACCTTACCTTACCTATCTTACCTAACCTAACCTAACTTTACCTATGTTACCTTACCTTACCTACCTTTCCTAACTTAACCTATCTTACCTATCTTACCTAACTTACCTACATTACCTAACTTAACTTAACCTGCATAACCTAACTTTACCTATCTTACCTAACTTAACTTTCATAACCTAACTTTACCTATCTTACCTAACTTAACTTTCATAACCTAACTTTACCTATCCTAACATAACTTACCTTACCTTCCTTATCTTACCTAACTTTACCTATCCTATCCTAACCTAACTTGTCTTACCTAACTTAATCTTACATTCCCAAACTGATGTATCCTAACTTATCTAGTCAAACCAGACATGATCTAACTTACATAAGTATTCCTTCTTGTCTTTTGTGTTTCGTCAATCATTGTCTCATATTCATTTACTCATTTCATTAGTTAATTTCTCAAATGGTCACTCATGCATTTCAAGTGCTATTTGTTAGAGATTGGATATTTAAGCATTTCAAGTGCTATTTGTTAGAGATTGGATATTTAAGCATTTCAAAGAATTATAATTTCTCAGATGGACGTTTTGCATTTCAAGTGCTATTTGTTAGAGATTGGATATTTAAGCATTTCAAAGAATTTTTTGTTATATATGGGCATTTACTCATTTCAAGGGATAATTTCTCAAATGGACGTTTTTGCATTTCAAGTGTTATTTGTTTAAGATTGGGTATTTAACCATTTCAAAGGATTTTTGTTATATATGGGAACTTACTCGTTTCAAGGGCTAATTTCTCAAATGGTCATTTTTGCAGATCAAGGGTTATTTGTTAAAGTTCATCAAGTTGCCCATAAGTTGTATTAGTAGGTTCTATCTTATGTTCTTATTCCTCAACCCCTTAACCTAACCTCTTGTAATCTTAGTGTATTTAGTAGGTTCTATCTTATGTTCTTATTCCCCAACCCTTTAACCTAACCTTTCAGATGTAGTTTGTTGAATATATTATCCTTTTCCTAACCTTTCAGATGTAGTTTTGTTTCTCCTTTTTGTATATTTTTACCCAAACCTTCTTTCCTTCTTTACTTTGTTTTCACATATAAGTTCATTCTTTATCATAGTAATAATAAAAATTACAATAGTAAAGAATCAGATCTACTAAGACTTGAAAATTGAGAAACAAGAGCTTAAGGGAGTGAGAGCATGAAAGAAGAGCAAGGAGTAAGAGAGAGGGGGTGGAAGAAAATGGGACCAAAGAAGAGAGAATGAGAGAGAGTGTGGGCATGGGAGCACTAAGACTTGAATTGAGAAAAAGAAAAACTAAGTGAATGAGAATGAGAGTGTGAGAATGGGAGCAATAAGACTTGAATTGAGAAAAAGAAAAACTAAGTGAATGAGAATGAGGGTGTGAGAATGGGAGCAATAAGACTTGAATTTGAGAAACAAGAGAGCATTTGAGCAAATAAGGGAGAGAGAGGGGGAGGAAGAGAGAGAATAAGGGAGAGAGATAGAAAAGGAGGGTTAGAAGGAGTAGGAGAATCAAAGTAAAGAAGGAAAGAAGGTTTGGGTAAAAATATACAAAAAGGAGAAACAAAACTACATCTGAAAGGTTAGGAAAAGGATAATATATTCAACAAACTACATCTGAAAGGTTAGGTTAAAGGGTTGGGGAATAAGAACATAAGATAGAACCTACTAAATACACTAAGATTACAAGAGGTTAGGTTAAGGGGTTGAGGAATAAGAACATAAGATAGAACCTACTAATACAACTTATGGGCAACTTGATGAACTTTAACAAATAACCCTTGATCTGCAAAAATGACCATTTGAGAAATTAGCCCTTGAAACGAGTAAGTTCCCATATATAACAAAAATCCTTTGAAATGGTTAAATACCCAATCTTAAACAAATAACACTTGAAATGCAAAAACGTCCATTTGAGAAATTATCCCTTGAAATGAGTAAATGCCCATATATAACAAAAAATTCTTTGAAATGCTTAAATATCCAATCTCTAACAAATAGCACTTGAAATGCAAAACGTCCATCTGAGAAATTATAATTCTTTGAAATGCTTAAATATCCAATCTCTAACAAATAGCACTTGAAATGCTTAAATATCCAATCTCTAACAAATAGCACTTGAAATGCATGAGTGACCATTTGAGAAATTAACTAATGAAATGAGTAAATGAATATGAGACAATGATTGACGAAACACAAAAGACAAGAAGGAATACTTATGTAAGTTAGATCATGTCTGGTTTGACTAGATAAGTTAGGATACATCAGTTTGGGAATGTAAGATTAAGTTAGGTAAGACAAGTTAGGTTAGGATAGGATAGGTAAAGTTAGGTAAGATAAGGAAGGTAAGGTAAGTTATGTTAGGATAGGTAAAGTTAGGTTATGAAAGTTAAGTTAGGTAAGATAGGTAAAGTTAGGTTATGAAAGTTAAGTTAGGTAAGATAGGTAAAGTTAGGTTATGCAGGTTAAGTTAAGTTAGGTAATGTAGGTAAGTTAGGTAAGATAGGTAAGATAGGTTAAGTTAGGAAAGGTAGGTAAGGTAAGGTAACATAGGTAAAGTTAGGTTAGGTTAGGTAAGATAGGTAAGGTAAGGTAAAGGTAAAGTTAGGTTATGCAGGTTAAGTTAGGTAAGATAGGTAAAGTTAGGTAAGATAGGTAAGGTAAGGTAAGTTATGTTAGGATAGGTAAAGCTAGGTTTAGGAACGTTACGTTAACTAAGTAACATTGGGTGGAGAGGATAGGTTACGTAGGTTTGAACAGTGTAGTTCAGAGAACAGTTTTAGGGTAAAGCAACTAAGAAAATATGTTTTAACAGAAATGCAGGTTTGGTATGAAAAGCTGAACTAGTTACATTTTGGAGAGAAATTTTATGACTGAAGATGTCTTAAAGAATAACATGATGGAAGAAGGAGAGTTTCTTTGATGAACGAAGGTGTCTTAGAGAACAACTTTGGGAGAACGAAGGTGAATTAGAGATCACTTTGATGACTCTGAGAATAACTTTTATGTCTTAGAGAACAACTTTGGTAGCTCTGAGAAAGACTTTGTTGTCTTAGAGAAAAACTTCAGATGTCTCTGAGAATAACTTTTATGAACGAAGATGTCTGAGATTAACTTTGACGTCTCTTGGAATAACTTTTGTGGACATGAGAATATCTTTGGATAACTCTGAGATTAACTTTGATAGCTCTGGGAATAACTTTTATGATTTTGAGAATATCTTTGATGTCTTGGAGAACAACATTGATGTTTAGAGAACAACTTTGATGACCAAGATTAACTTTAGATGTCTCTGAGAATAACTTTTATAACATAGAAATTAACTTTAGATGTCTCTGAAAATATCTTTGATGACTTCGAGAATAACATTTGACGTCTCTGAGAACAAGTTTGATAGCTCTGAGAATAACTTTAGATGTCTCTGAAAATAACTTTGATGAAAGAAGATGTCTTAGATTAACTTTTGATGACTTTGAAAACGAGTTTGATGAACAAAGATGTTTTGAAAGTTTCTCTGACGAACGAAGGTGACTCTGAGAATAGCTTTGGGTAGCTCTGAGAATAACTTTTGTTGTCTTAGAATAACTTTTGATTGTTCTGAGAATAACTTTAGATATCTCTGAGAATAAGTTTGATGAACGAAGATATCTTACAGAGCAAATTTTATGTTTCGAAGAATAACTTTTTGATGACTGGGAATGACTTTGTTGTCTTAGAGAATAACTTTGAGGGCTTAGAGAATGTCTTTGATGAATGGAAGGTTACTTAGAGAATAACATATCATGACTGAGAATAACTTTTGATAACTCTTAGAATAACTTTGATGTCTTAGAGAATAACTTTAGATGACTTTGAGAATGTCTTTGGATAACTCTGAGATTAACTTTGATGTCTTTGAAACCACTTTGATGAATTGGAGAATGTCTTTGAGAACATGAGTAGTATTTTGTTAGCTCAGAGAATAACTTTTTGATGACATAGAGAATAACTTTATGTATTAGAGAAGAACATTGATGGCTTAGAGAATGACTTCTGAGAACATGGGTAGTATTTGAATGCGTCTTTGATGTAATGAAAAGTAACTTTGATGTCTCGAAGATATCTTGCAGATTAACTTTGATGACAGAGATTAACTTTTGTTGTTTTAGAGATTAATTTTGATAGCTCCAAGAATAACGTTTATGCCTCTGAGATTAACTTTAATGAACGAAGGTGTCTTAGAAAGTTTCTCTGATGAACGAAAGGCTACTTAGAGAATAGCATTTTGATGACTGAGATTAACTTTTTGATGACTCTGAGAATAACTTTGAGGATGCGAGTAAATTTGAGTGTTTGAGAGTGTCTTTTGATATCTCGAAGAGTGCCCTTGAAGTCTTAAAGGATGTCTTTGATGTCTCGAAGGATGTCTTAGAGTGTAACTTTGGTGTCTTTGAGTAAGTCCTTAATGTATTGAAGAGTGTCTTTGATTTCTCGAAGAGTAACTTTGGTGTAACGGAGAGCACCTTTGACTATTTTTCTTACTTAGCGACATATAATTTTAGTTACGAAAGTGTTGAAAAAGTTACATTTGACTCTTTTAGTTGAGGAAAAAGACAAAATATGACGACAATGACTATTTTAGTGCTCCACAAAGTATAATGCCAGTTAAGAACGACGATGATAGATATCTTTGACTATATTTTCTTACTTGACTATGGATAAAGTTAGTTATGAACAGTGCTGAAAAGATTCCTTTGACAATTTTTAGCTAAGCGAAAGGCTGTTTTACTTATGAACGGTGTTGAATGAGGTTAATCCTGACTATTTTCAGATGAGAGAAGTGATATTTCAGTTAAGAAATGACAAGGAAACATGATGAAGTAACTATTTTTAGTTGACCGATGAATACTTTTAGTTGAGCAAAAGCCAAAACATGATGAACATGACTTTTCTGATGATTGACAGATAATTTTAGTTATGAAATGACAATGAAACATGATGAACACGGTTATTTTCTGATGAATGGGGAATATGTTTAGTTAAGAAATGATGAAAGTTATTATTTTTAGTTGATTGACGATGGATAAAAGCTAGTTATGAACAGTTTTGGAAAGTTTCCTTTGACAATTTTTCTTGATGAAACATAGCGCCTGTTAAGAAAGTGCTGAAAAAAGTTTCCTTTGACAATTTTAGCTAAGAGAAAGGTTGTTTTAGTTAAGAACAGTGTTGAACGAGGCTATTTCTGACTATTTTTAGTTGACTGGATAATAAGTTTAGTTGAGAAATGACGAAAGTGACTATGTTTTTAGTTGATTGGTGAAAGATTTTTTAGTTAAGGAACGTTAGATAACATGTAAGGGGAAAAACCCAGAGAACATATGGGGAACATGGTAAAGAACACATGTAAGAAAAGTTGATGAATACAGTGAACATGCTGGGAATATGAACTTACAGAGAACATGAATATTGACAAAGAACACAAAATATAGAAGTTAGCATGAATATTGAGTATAAAAGTTGTAAAGAGAACATGTGATGAACATGAAAACATAGAAAATATGACTAGAATTTGTAGAGAAAGTAATGAGACTAAGAGAAAGATTACAGAAAAAATGGAGATACTTGTGAAAATATGAACTGAATGGGACTGTGAACATTTGAAGAACATGGAGTGAACACAGAAAACATGGACAAAATGTGAAGAACACAGCTGAATATAGAGAAAATATGCAAATACAGTATGATTATTGAAGGTTTTGATATGTTGGGGATTGATACGTTGGGGATGAGAAGGGTAAAGTAATTACTCTGATAAACAGATAGGCTGGAGAGGGACTTGATCGAATATATTTATGTCTGATGATCTAAGGCTGAGGGAATGGAACTTGGTTAATGCCCTGATTAATTTTACTACGTTAGAAAATAAGGTGATCTTAAATCTCAGGTGATTTAGTTGGAAAATAAAGAACTTGCACAAATGAACTAAGCTGGGGCACAAGAGTTGAAACTTGATAACTGAACTGGTTTTTATTTACTATGTCTTGAAACTTGATAACTGAACTGGTTTTTATTTACTATGTCTGAAAATGTAGTTGGGTGATTTGGACTGAGAGTAATGAATTTACAAAAGTGAGCTTGGACAGAGGACAAGAGCTAGAGTTTTATAATTGTTTACTTCATATTTACTATGTCTGAAATACAGAGGGTAAAAATTTCAGGGAAATTGATGGGTTATTTACAAAGATACGAAAGAGAACTAAGGTGGGGACGAGAGCTGGAGCTCAGTAACTGACTTGATCTTATTTACTAACTTTGAAGTATGTCTGCTTTTAATTTTAGGGAAATTGATGGGTTATTTACAAAGATACGAAAGAGAATTAAGGCGGGGACGAGAGCTGGAGCTTGGTAACTGTTTTGATCTTATTTACGGCGTCTGAAATACAGAGGCTAAAAATCTCAGGGAATTTGGACTGTTACTAATGATTTTGTACAAATGAACTAAGCTGGGGACAAGAGCTAGAGTTTGATAATTGTTTGCATTTACTAAACTATGTCTGAAATACAGAGGGTAGAAATTTCAGGGAAATTGGACTGATACTAACGAAGATACGAGAGAGAGCTAAGGCGGAGGACAAGAGCTGGAGCTTGGTAACTAATTACTGTATTGAACTACATTTGAAATATGATTATTTTTAAATTTTAGAGGGATTGGAATGATAGTATTCATTATACGACAGGGGACTAAGGTGGGGAACGTGAGCTAGAACTTGCTTACTAACATGATTTATTTGTGTAAAACTGACTTGCTTAATGAAAAGGAGCAAACATACTGACTTGCTTAATGAAAAGGAGCAAACATACGATGTTGGAAAATAGTTGAACTGAATGAAAGGAGAGAGAGAGAGAGGAGGGACGGTCCAGATATTATGAAGATAAGATAAGATTAAGAGCCGACTGGCTGGCTGGGCGCAAAGTAAATACAGGTGACGTGAGAGATTGCGAGGTAAGGGGGGAGGGAGGGGGGTGTGATGTACGAAACCCTGAAAACCATGACTTACACAGGTGATTTTCTAAATTTATATGAATAACTAAGGCTTACATAGACGATTTTGTAAGTTGAAAACATGTAAAATATGTCCGTAGAGTTCTCCTGGAAGCCCTAAAGTGCTACACACGTTATTTGAATTTCTCCCATAAGGCTTTAACAAACTTCTAAGTCTCGGAAATTATTTTTCTCATAAGAAATCCTTACTTCTAAAATCTGCGACTGACAAAATTTACCTGAAAACCCCCAAGCGCTACACACGATTTTCTAAATTTACCTGAAACCCTTGGGGCGCAAAGGGGATATTTGACCTGAAAAAAAAATGGGGACCTGTGGCGCTTACACCCCACAGGGGTCCTCTGGCAAAAAAAAAAATGGGGACCTGTGGCGCTTACACCCTACAGGGGTCCTCTGGCAAAAAAAAAAAATGGGGACCTGTGGCGCTTACACCCTACTACTACACACTCCCACGGTCCACACTCTCCCACGGTCCACACACTCCCACGGTCCACACACTCCCATGGTCCACACACTCCCACGGTCCACACACTCCCACGGTCCACACTCTCCCACGGTCCACACTCTCCCACGGTCTACACTCTCCCACGGTCCACACTCTCCCACAGTCCACACTCTCCCACGGTCCACACTCTCCCACGGTCCACATTCTCCTATGGTCCACACTCTCCCATGGTCCACACTCTCCCACGGTCCACACTCTCCCACGGTCCACACACTCCCACGGTCCACACACTCCCACGGTCCACACACCCCCACGGTCCACACTCCCACGGTCCACACTCTTCCATGGTCCACACTCTCCCATGGTCCACACTCTCCCATGGTCCACACTCTCCCACGGTCCACATACTCCCTCGGTCCACACTCTCCCATGGTCCACACTCTACCATGGTCCACACACTCCCACGGTCCACACTCTCCCACGGTCCACACACTCCCACGGTCCACACACTCCCATGGTCCACACACTCCCACGGTCCACACACTCCCACGGTCCACACTCTCCCACGGTCCACACTCTACCACGGTACACACACTCCCACGGTCCACACTCTCCCACGGTCCACACACTCCCACGGTCCACACACTCCCACGGTCCACACTCTCCCATGGTTCACACACTCCCACGGTCCACACACTCCCACGGTCCACACTCCCACGGTCCACACACTCCCACGGTCCACACACTCCCACGGTCCACACACTCCCACGGTCCACACTCCCACGGTCCACACTCCCACGGTCCACACTCTCCCACGGTCCACACTCTCCCACGGTCCACACACTCCCACGGTCCACACTCTCCCACGGTCTACACACTCCCACGGTCCACACTCTCCCACGGTCTACACACTCCCACGGTCCACACTCTCCCACGGTCCACACACTCCCACGGTCCACACTCTCCCATGGTTCACACACTCCCACGGTCCACACACTCCCACGGTCCACACTCCCACGGTCCACACTCTCCCATGGTTCACACACTCCCACGGTCCACACACTCCCACGGTCCACACTCCCACGGTCCACACTCCCACGGTCCACACTCTCCCACGGTCCACACTCTCCCACGGTCCACACTCCCACGGTCCACACTCTCCCATGGTTCACACACTCCCACGGTCCACACACTCCCACGGTCTACTCTCCCACGGTCCACACTCTCCCACGGTCCACACTCCTACGGTCCACACTCTCCCACGGTCCACACTCTCCCACGGTCCACTCTCCCACGGTCCACACTCTCCCACGGTCCACACTCCCACGGTCCACACTCTCCCACGGTCCACACTCTCCCACGGTCCACACTCCCACGGTCCACACTCCCACGGTCCACACTCTCCCATGGTTCACACACTCACTGTCCACACTCTCCCACGGTCCACACTCTCCCACGATTCACACACTCCCACGGTCCACACTCTCCCACGGTCCACACTCTCCCACGGTCCACACTCTCCCACGGTCCACACTCTCCCACGGTCCACACACTCCCACGGTCCACACTCTCCCACGGTCCACACTCTCCCACGGTCCACACACTCCCACGGTCCACACTCTCCCACGGTCCACACTCTCCCACGGTCCACACTCTCCCACGGTCCACACTCTCCCACGGTCCACACTCTCCCACGGTCCACACTCGCCCACGGTTCACACACTCCCACGGTCCACACTCTCCCACGGTCCACACACTCTCACGGTCCACACTCTCCCACGGTCCACACTCTCCCACGGTCCACACTCTTCCACGGTTCACACACTCCCACGGTCCACACTCTCCCACGGTCCACACACTCTCACGGTCCACACTCTCCCACGGTCCACACTCTCCCACGGTCCACACTCTCCCACGGTCCACACTCTCCCACGGTCCACACTCGCCCACGGTCCACACACTCCCACGGTCCACACTCTCCCACGGTCCACACACTCTCACGGTCCACACTCTCCCACGGTCCACACTCTCCCACGGTCCACACTCTTCCACGGTTCACACACTCCCACGGTCCACACTCCCACAGTGAAGACTGAGAGCTGTGGACCAATACTAATGATCTCAAACATCCTGGAAATAATAATTTGTAAGCCGCTTATATGCAGACTGTAAGATCAATGTTTGTATTGGCCTAGCTGTCTCCTAGCTGTACACGCCTAGCTGTCTCCTAGCTGTACACACCTAGCTGTCTCCTAGCTGTACACGCCTAGCTGTCTCCTAGCTGCACACGCTTAGCTGTCTCCTAGCTGTACACGCCTAGCTGTCTCCTAGCTGTACACGCCTAGCTGTCTCCTAGCTGCACACGCCTAGCTTTCTCCTAGCTGTACACACCTAGCTGTCTCCTAGCTGTACACACCCAGCTGTCTCCTAGCTGTACACACCTAGATGTCTCCTAGCTGTACACGCCTAGCTGTCTCCTAGCTGTACACGCCTAGCTGTACACGCCTAGGTGTCTCCTAGCTGTACACGCCTAGCTGTCTCCTAGCTGTACACGCCTAGGTGTCTCCTAGCTGTACACGCCTAGCTGTCTCCTAGCTGTACACACCTAGCTGTACACGCCTAGCTGTCTCCTAGCTGTACACACCTAGCTGTTTCCTAGCTGTACACGCCTAGCTGTCTCCTAGCTGCACACGCCTAGCTGTCTCCTAGCTGTACACACCTAGCTGTCTCCTAGCTGTACACACCCAGCTGTCTCTTAGCTGTACACACCTAGCTGTCTCCTAGCTGTACACGCCTTGCTGTCTCCTAGCTGTACACACCTAGCTGTCTCCTAGCTGTACACACCTAGCTGTCTCCTAGCTGTACACACCTAGCTCTCTCCTAGCTGTACACGCCTAGCTGTCTCCTAGCTGTACACGCCTAGCTGTCTCCTAGCTGTACACACCTAGCTGTCTCCAAGCTGTACACGTCTAGCTGTCTCCTAGCTGTACACACCTAACTGTCTCCTAGCTGTACACACCTAACTGTCTCCCAGCTGTACACGCCTAGCTATCTCCTAGCTGTCTCCTAGCTGTACACACCTAGCTGTCTCCTAGCTGTACAGGCCTAGCTGTCTCCTAGCTGTACACACCTAGCTGTCTCCTAGCTGTACACGCCTAGCTGTCTCTTAGCTGTCTCCTAGCTGTACACGCCTAGGTGTCTCCTAGCTGTTCACGCCTAGCTGTCTCCTAGCTCTACACGCCTAGCTGTCTCCTAGCTGTACAAACCTAGCTGTCTCCTAGCTGTACACGCCTAGCTGTCTCTTAGCTGTCTCCTAGCTGTACACGCCAAGCTGTCTCCTAGCTGTACACGCCTAGGTGTCTCCTAGCTGTGCACGCCTAGCTGTCTTCTAGCTGTACACGCCTAGCTGTCTCCTAGCTGTACACGCCTAGCTGTCTCCTAGCTGTACACGCCTAGCTGTCTCCTAGCTGTACACGCCTAGCTGTCTCCTAGCTGTACACACCTAGCTGTCTCCAAGCTGTACACGCCTAGCTGTACACACCAAGCTGTCTCCTAGCTGTACACACCAAGCTGTCTCCTAGCTGTACACACCCAGCTGTCTCCTAGCTGTACACACCTAGCTGTCTCCTAGCTGTACACACCTAGCTGTCTCCTAGCTGTACACACCCAGCTGTCTCCCAGCTGTACACACCTGACTGTCTAGGTGTGTACAGTATACCAGGTCTGGTCAAGCAAGTATCACCGCGTGATCACAAAAGCGAAGTTTACAACGTTTAATATAACCCTCGCCCCCCATGAACAGGAAGTGTGTAGAAGGTTGCGTTAGGCAAGTACCGAAGGTGTTATTCCCTCGTGGCTCTGGCTTCAGTGTGGCGACCCCCGGGGCGGGGGGTTCACGCCCCCCCCCCCACTACCACAACTCTGACACCTCTTGTTCTCGTTCCTCCTCCTTCTTGAGCATCCTTGGGATCTGCTCCAGTCTTGTGTGATCTCTGGAGTTTGTCTTCCACTGCTGGCGGATGCTGCTTCTTGAACCATGGGTTAATGCTCTCCTTGGCTCCTTGCTCTCTCGTGGGTCACATTAGTATATCTCCAGCATCTTTGTGTCTGCTCGTTATGTAGTCCATCACGGCAAGTGTGTGTGTGTGTGTGTGTGTGTGTGTGTGTGTGTGTGTGTGTGTGTGTGTGTGTGTGTGTGTGTGTGTGTGTGTGTGTGTGTGTGTGGGTGGGTGGGTGTGTGTGTGTGTGTGGGTGTGTGTGGGTGTGTGTGGGTGTGTGTGTGTGTGTGTGTGTGTGTGTGTGTGTGTGTGTGTGTGTGTGTGTGTGTGGGTGTGTGTGTGTGTGTGTGTGTGTGTGTGTGTGTGTGTGTGTGTGTGTGTGTGTGTGTGTGTGTGTGTGTGTGTGTGTGTGTGTGGGTGTGTGTGTGTGTGTTTACCTTGCCTCTGGTCGCCCTCAGAAGTGAAATCCTTCCTGATAAGGCCCCATGAGGGTTTATCAATAAATAAACCCAACATCACCTCCACAGGACCACTACACCACCACAGCACCCACAGATCTCCACAACACCATAACACCACCCCACACATCAACACACTGTACTTGACTGTACTTTGTATAGTAAAGTACTGTACTGTACAGTAAATTTTACTGTACACACGGTACTGTACTTTGACACAGTAACCCACAAAAGGCTGATGCATAAGCTGGAGAAACAGGCAGGAGTAACTGGTAGGGCGCTCCAGTGGATAAGGGAGTACCTAAGCAATAGGAAGCAGAGAGTTACAGTGAGGGGTGTGACCTCAGAATGGCGTGAAGTCACCAGTGGAGTCCTACAGGGCTCTGTACGCGGACCTATCCTGTTTCTGATATAGGTAAATGTTCTCCCAGAGGGTATAGACTCATTCCTCTCAATGTTTGCTGACGACGCCAAAATTATGAGAAGGATTAAGACAGAGGAGGACAGCTTGAGGCTTCAAGAAGACCTGGACAAGCTGCAGGAATGGTCGAACAAATGGTTGTTAGAGTTTAACCCAAGCAAATGCAATGTAATGAAGATAGGTGTAGGGAGCAAGAGACCAGATACAAGGTATCATTTGGGAGATGAAATACTTCAAGAGTCAGAGAGAGAGAAAGACCTGGGGTTGATATCACGCCAGACCTGTCCCCTGAAGCTCATATCAAGAGGATAACATCAGAGGCATATGTCAGGTTGGCTAACATAAGAACGGCCTTTAGAAACTTGTGTAAGGAATCTTTCAGAACTTTGTATATCACATATGTCAGACTAATCCTGGAGTATGCGGCACCAGCATAGAGTCCATATCTAGTCAAGCATAAGACTAAACTGGAAAAGGTTCAAAGGTTTGCCACCAGACTAGTACCCGAACTAGTATAAATAGTACCTGAATAAAGACAGGCTATTTACCGCAAGGGGCACACGCACTAGGGGACACAGGTGGAAACTGAGTGCCCAAATGAGCCATAGGGACGTTAGAAAGAATTTTTTCAGTGTCAGAGTAGTAGATAAATGGAATGCATTAGGAAGTGATGTGGTGGAGGCTGACTCCATACACAGCTTCAAGTGTAGATATGATAGAGCCCAGTAGGCTCAGGAACCTGTACACCTGTTGATTGACAGTTGAGAGGCGGGACCAAAGAGCCCAAGCTCAACCCCCGCAAGCATAACTAGGTAAGTACCACACCACCACAGCATCACCTTCCTTGGCATCCGGGGCTGTATGGCCGTCCAGGACTACCGGACCCTCCGGAGCTGAAGGCCCTCAGGGGCTACCAGGGCTGCCGGGCCCTCAGGGGCTACCAGGGCTGCCGGGCCCTCAGGGGCTACCAGGGCTGATGGGCCCTCAGGGGCTGCTGTGAAAAGAATATATAAGAGGAAAAAATGAGGAACAAGATAGAGGGAGGAAGACTGAGACGGAGGAAAAAATATGAAAGGGAAAAAAATGTAGAAATGTAGAAAATGGGATGAAGGGTAAACTAATAGAATAAAAAAAAAAAGTAGAGAAAGATGGGTATAACAGGTAGGAAAGAATTAGAGCTGCCTCCATCCAGTCATATTATTTACAAGAGCAAGAATGGCACTATTCAGTGTTCAACAGTCATTATAGTTGATGTCAACAGGTAACAACTGCCAGCATAGGAGCCTCACGAAGTCTATTACCAAGTCTGAATCTTTAGTAACCTTCAGAGTGCTCTTCACTCTAGAGTCAAGAAATTAATCCAAAGTCTTAGGATATCTGATTTAAGGACGATTAACAATAACATCAGAGAATATTTATTATATGTGTTCATCATTGAGTAATATGGATGGACGAGTATTTTCCTTTGACTGTACGATAAGCATTACTGGTTCAGAATCACAGTGACTGAACACAGACAACTGAGGCCACCGCGGCTGACTGACACTGAAGTGTTCAGTCAAGGCCTCCCGCCCGCCGCGGCCCGCCTGACAGCTGAATCCTCAGTGTAGAGCCAGGAGCCTCTATATCCTAATATACAGCTGCCCGGGGTATGTAAAGGTGGGAGCCAGGAGCTAAGCTCTGCCTCTCAGAGACAGTCACGGGCTGGCTGTCTCTCACAAGAGACGAGGCAGCGTGTGTGATGGACGCAGCTAACATGTGTCCCTTAACACAGGTGGCGCCACCTGACCTCGGCCCGCCATCTGCACATCAACTCTTTTCAGGTGTGACTTTTGTATTGTCAGGGACCGGGGCTGCCTGGTCCTCCGGGGCTGCCTGGTCCTCCGGGGCTGCCTGGTCCTCCGGGGCTGCCTGGTCCTCTGGGGCTGCCTGGTCCTCCGGGGCTGCCTGGTCCTCCGGGGCTGCCTGGTCCTCCGGGGCTGCCTGGTCCTCCGGGGCTGCCTGGTCCTCCGGGGCTGCCTGGTCCTCCGGGGCTGCCTGGTCCTCCGGGGCTGCCGGGTCCTCTGGGGCTGCCGGGTCCTCCGGGGCTGCCTGGTCCTCCGGGGCTGCCTGGTCCTCCGGGGCTGCCTGGTCCTTCGGGGGCTGCCTGGTCCTCCGGGGCTGCCTGGTCCTCCGGGGCTGCCTGGTCCTTCGGGGGCTGCCTGGTCCTCCGGGGCTGCCTGGTCCTCCGGGGGCTGCCTGGTCCCCCGGGGCTGCCTGGTCCTCCGGGGCTGCCTGGTCCTCCGGGGCTGCCTGGTCCTCCGGGGCTGCCTGGTCCTCTGGGGCTGCCGGGTCCTCCGGGGCTGCCTGGCCCTCCGGGGCTGCCTGGTCCTCCGGAGCTGCCTGGTCCTCCGGGGCTGCCTGGCTCTCCGGGGCTGCCTGGTCCTCCGGGGCTGCCTGGTCCTCCGGGGGCTGCCAGGCTCTCCGGGGCTGCCTGGTCCTCCGGGGCTGCCTGGTCCTCCGGGGCTGCCTGGTCCTCCGGGGCTGCCTGGTCCTCCGGGGCTGCCTGGTCCTCCGGGGCTGCCTGGTCCTCCGGGGCTGCCTAGCCCTCCGGGGCTGCCGGGTCCTCCGGGGCTGCCTGGCCCTCCGGGGCTGCCTGGCCCTCCGGGGCTGCCTGGTCCTCCGGGGGCTGCCAGGCTCTCCGGGGCTGCCTGGTCCTCCGGGGCTGCCTGGTCCTCCGGGGCTGCCTGGTCCTCCGGGGCTGCCGGGTCCTCCGGGGCTGCCTGGTCCTCCGGGGCTGCCTGGTCCTCCGGGGCTGCCTGGTCCTCCGGGGCTGCCGGGTCCTCCGGGGCTGCCTGGTCCTCCGGGGCTGCCAGGCCCTCCGGGGCTGCCTGGTCCTCTGGGGCTGCCGGGTCCTCCGGGGGCTGCCAGGCTCTCCGGGGCTGCCTGGCCCTCCGGGGCTGCCTGGTCCTCCGGGGCTGCCTGGTCCTCCGGGGCTGCCTGGTCCTCCGGGGCTGCCGGGTCCTCCGGGGCTGCCGGGTCCTCCGGGGCTGCCTGGTCCTCCGGGGCTGCCTGGCCCTCCGGGGCTGCCTGGTCCTCCGGGGCTGCCGGGTCCTCCGGGGGCTGCCAGGCTCTCCGGGGCTGCCTGGCCCTCCGGGGCTGCCTGGTCCTCCGGGGCTGCCTGGTCCTCCGGGGCTGCCTGGTCCTCCGGGGCTGCCTGGTCCTCCGGGGCTGCCGGAAATGGAATACTTTCACAAGTTTGTTAATAGTTTGACAACCCTCAGAGATATTACGAAAAAAAAGGTTTATAACATTTGCCTCAAGTGTCTCCGGTCAAGTTGGAGCATCTGGAAGATGCAATTAAATGTCTTAAGAGAAGGAGGAGGAGGAGGCTAACTTTCCCTTGGTCCCTGTGTCACCTGGAGACCCTAGCTAACTTTGCCATGGTCTCTGAGTCACCTGGAGACACTAGCTAACTTTCCCTTGGTCCCTGAGTCACCTGGAGACCCTAGCTAACTTTCCCATGGTCCCTGAGTCACCTGGCGACCCTAGCTAACTTTGCCATGGTCTCTGAGTCACCTGGAGACACTAGCTAACTTTCCCTTGGTCCCTGAGTCATCTGGAGACCCTAGCTAACTTTGCCATGGTCTCTGAGTCACCTGGAGACACTAGCTAACTTTCCCTTGGTCCCTGTGTCACCTGGAGACCCTAGCTAACTTTGCCATGGTCTCTGAGTCACCTGGAGACACTAGCTAACTTTCTCTTGGTCCCTGTGTCACCTGGAGACACTAGCTAACTTTCTCTTGGTCCCTGTGTCACCTGGAGACCCCTAGCTAACTTTCCCATAGTCCCTGAGTCACCTGGAGACCCTAGCTAACTTTCCCATGGTCCCTGTGTCAGGGACAATGGTAAAAGGGAAATGGGAGATATGAAAGAAAGAGGGAGAGAGAGAAGAGAGTGGGGAGGGGGGGGGGGGGGAAGGAGTGGGGGAGAGAATTTATGTGAGAGAGGCGTCAACAGCAGCCATTGGGAAACACTTGGACCCCTTCCATCACGTTACGACTCCCTCTCCCCCTCCCCCTGCCCCTCCCATTGGCAGTGGAAGGGGAGGGGGGGGGCGGGGGTGTAGTGGCAGTCACAATAATGTCTCAGTAACGTCACCACACTGTCCCAATGACCTTAGTAACGTCACCATACTGTGCCTATGACCGTGTCACACAGCGTCAGGAAGCGTCACACAGCATCAGGGAGCGTCACACAGCATCAGGGAGCGTCACACAGCGTCAGGGAGCGTCACACAGCATCAGGAAGCGTCACACAACATCAGGGAGCGTCACACAGCGTCAGGGAGCGTCACAGAGCATCAGGGAGCGTCACAAAGCGTCAGGGAGCGTCACACAGCATCAGGAAGCGTCACACAGCATCAGGGAGCGTCACACAGCATCAGGAAGCGTCACACAGCATGAGGGAGCGTCACACAGCATGAGGGAGCGTCACACAGCATGAGGGAGCGTCACACAGCATGAGGGAGCGTCACACAGCATGAGGGAGCGTCACACAGCATGAGGGAGCGTCACACAGCATGAGGGAGCGTCACACAGCATCAGGGAGCGTCACACAGCATCAGGAAGCGTCACACAGCATCAGGGAGCCTCATATAGCATCAGGGAGCGTCACACAGCATCAGGGAGCGTCACATAGCATCAGGGAGCGTCACACAGCATCAGGGAGCGTCACATAGCATCAGGGAGCGTCACACAGCATCAGGAAGCGTCACACAGCATCAGGGAGCGTCACACAGCATCAGGGAGCGTCACACAACATCAGGGAGCGTCACACAGCATCAGGGAGCGTCACAGAGCATCAAGGAGCGTCACACAGCGTCAGGGAGCGTCACACAGCGTCAGGGAGCGTCACACAGCATCAGGGAGCGTCACACAGATTCAGGGAGCGTCACAGAGCATCAGGGAGCGTCACAGAGCATCAGGGAGCGTCACACAGCGTCAGGGAGCGTCACACTGCGTCAGGGAGCGTCACAGAGCATCAGGGAGCGTCACAGAGCACCAGGGAGCGTCACACAGCGTCAGGGAGCGTCACAGAGCATCAGGGAGCGTCACAGAGCATCAGGGAGCGTCACACAGCGTCAGGGAGTGTCACACAGCATCAGGGAGCGTCACACAACATCAGGGAGCGTTACACTGCATGAGGGAGCGTCATACAGCATGAGGGAGCGTCACACAGAAGCAGGGAGCGTCACACAGCATGAGGGAGCGTCACACAGCATGAGGGAGCGTCACACAGCATGAGGGAGCGTCACACAGCATGAGGGAGCGTCATACAGCATGAGGGAGCGTCACACAGCATGATGGAGCGTCACACAGCATGAGGGAGCGTCACACAGCATGAGGGAGCGTCACACAGCATGAGGGAGCGTCACACAGCATGAGGGAGCGTCACACAGCATGAGGGAGCGTCATACAGCATGAGGGAGAGCGTCACACAGAAGCAGGGAGCGTCATACAGCATGAGGGAGCGTCACACAGAAGCAGGGAGCGTCATACAGCATGAGGGAGCGTCACACAGGAGCAGGGAGCGTCACACAGCATGAGGGAGCGTCATACAGCATGAGGGAGCGTCACACAGCATGAGAGAGCGTCACACAGAAGCAGGGAGCGTCACACACCATGAGGGAGCGTCACACAGAAGCAGGGAGCGTCACACAGCATGAGGGAGCGTCATACAGCATGAGGGAGCGTCACACAGCATGAGAAAGCGTCACACAGCATGAGGGAGCGTCATACAGCATGAGGGAGAGCGTCACATAGAAGCAGGGAGCGTCACACAGCATGAGGGAGCGTCACACAGGAGCAGGGAGCATCACACAGCATGAGGGAGCGTCATACAGCATGAGGGAGCGTCACACAGCATGAGGGAGCGTCATACAGCATGAGGGAGAGCGTCACACAGAAGCAGGGAGCGTCATACAGCATGAGGGAGCGTCACACAGGAGCAGGGAGCGTCACACAGCATGAGGGAGCGTCATACAGCATGAGGGAGCGTCACACAGCATGAGAGAGCGTCACACAGAAGCAGGGAGCGTCACACACCATGAGGGAGCGTCACACAGAAGCAGGGAGCGTCACACAGCATGAGGGAGCGTCATACAGCATGAGGGAGCGTCACACAGCATGAGGGAGCGTCACACAGCATGAGGGAGCGTCATACAGCATGAGGGAGCGTCACACAGAAGCAGGGAGCGTCACACACCATGAGGGAGCGTCACACAGAAACAGGGAGCGTCACACACCATGAGGGAGCGTCATACAGCATGAGGGAGCGTCACACAGAAGCAGGGAGCGTCACACAGCACGAGGGAGCGTCATACAGCATGAGGGAGCGTCACACAGAAGCAGGGAGCGTCACACACCATGAGGGAGCGTCACACAGAAGCAGGGAGCGTCACACAGCATGAGGGAGCGTCATACAGCATGAGGGAGCGTCACACAGAAGCAGGGAGCGTCACACAGAAGCAGGGAGCGTCACACAGCATGAGGGAGCGTCACAGCCCTAGGGAACGTCACACAGCGTCAAGGAGCGACTCACAGCGTCACATATTTCCGGAAAGGGGGGGGGGCGGGGGGCGGGGGGCGTCGTGGGACAGTAAGAAGTATTATTTCAATTTTCAGGGATTTGGAGACCGGCGGAAACACAGAGAGGGGCTGTGAGCCCAGCTGAGGATCACAGGAGCTGTGAGCCCAGCTGAGGATCACAGCAGCTGTGAACCCAGCTGAGGATCACAGCAGCTGTGAACCCAGCTGAGGATCACAGCAGCTGTGAGCCCAGCTGAGGATCACAGGAGCTATGAGCCGAGCTGAGGATCACAGCAGCTGTGAGCCCAGCTGAGGATCACAGCAGCTGTGAGCCGAGCTGAGGATCACAGCAGCTGTGAGCCCAGCTGAGGATCACAGCAGCTGTGAGCCCAGCTGAGGATCACAGCAGCTGTGAGCCCAGCTGAGGGTCACAGCAGCTGCGAGCCGAGCTGAGGACCACAACTGCTGTGAGCCGAGCTAAGAACCCTGTTACAGGAGCTGTGTGGTCCCTGTTACAGGAGCTGTGGTCCCTGTTACAGGAGCTGTGTGGTCCCTGTTACTGGAGCTGTGTGGCCCTTGTTACAGGAGCTGTGTGGCCCCTGTTACAGGAGCTGTGTGGCCCCTGTTACAGGAGCTGTGTGGCCCCTGTTACAGGAGCTGTGTGGCCCCTGTTACAGGAGCTGTGTGGCCCCTGTTACAGGAGCTGTGTGGACCCTGTTACAGGAGCTGTGTGGCCACTGTTACAGGAGCTGTGTGGACCCTGTTACAGGAGCTGTGTGGCCCCTGTTACCGGAGCCGTGTGGTCCCTGTTACAGCAGCTGTGGCCTCCTGTTACAGGAGCTGTGGCCCCCTGTTACAGGAGCTGTGTGGTCCCTGTTACAGGAGCTGTGGCCCCTGTTACAGGAGCTGTGGCCCCCTGTTACAGGAGCTGTGTGGCCCTTGTTACAGGAGCTGTGTGGTCCCTATTACAGGAGCTGTGGCCCCCTGTTACAGGAGCTGTGGCCCCCTGTTACAGGAGCTGTATGGCCCATGTTACAGGAGCTGTGGCCCCCTGTTACAGGAGCTGTGTGGTCCCTATTACAGGAGCTGTGTGGTCCCTATTACAGGAGCTGTGGCCCCCTGTTACAGGAGCTGTGTGGCCCCCTGTTACAGGAGCTGTGTGGTCCCTATTACAGGAGCTGTGTGGCCCCTGTTACAGGAGCTGTGTGGCCCCCTGTTACAGGAGCTGTGTGGTCCCTATTACAGGAGCTGTGTGGTCCCTATTACAGGAGCTGTGGCCCCCTGTTACAGGAGCTGTGGCCCCCTGTTACAGGAGCTGTGGCCCCCTGTTACAGGAGCTGTGGCCCCTGTTACAGGAGCTGTGTAGCCCCTGTTACAGGAGGTGTGTGGCCCCTGTTACAGGAGCTGTGTGGCCCCTGTTACAGGAGCTGTGTGGCCCCTGTTACAGGAGCTGTGTGGCCCCTGTTACAGGAGCTGTGGCCCCCTGTTACAGGAGCTGTGGCCCCCTGTTACAGGAGCTGTGTGGCCCCTGTTACAGGAGCTGTGGCCCCCTGTTACAGGAGCTGTGGCCCCCTGTTACAGGAGCTGTGTGGCCCATGTTGCAGGAGCTGTGTGGTCCCTGTTACAGGAGCTGTGTGGCCCCTGTTACAGGAGCTGTGTGGCCCCTGTTACAAGAGCTGTGGCCCCTGTTACAGGAGCTGTGGCCCCTGTTACAGGAGCTGTGTGGCCCCTGTTATAGGAGCTGTGGCCCCTGTTACAGGAGCTGTGGCCCCTGTTACAGGAGCTGTGTGGCCCATGTTACAGGAGCTGTGTGGTCCCTGTTACAGGAGCTGTGTGGCCCCTGTTACAGGAGCTGTGTGGCCCCTGTTACAGAAGCTGTGGTCCCTGTTACAGGAGCTGTGGCCCCCTGTTACAGGAGCTGTGTGGCCCCTGTTACAGAAGCTGTGGTCCCTGTTACAGGAGCTGTGGCCCCTGTTACAGGAGCTGTGGCCCCTGTTACAGGAGCTGTGTGGCCCCTGTTACAGAAGCTGTGGTCCCTGTTACAGGAGCTGTGGCCCCTGTTACAGGAGCTGTGGCCCCTGTTACAGGAGCTGTGGCCCCTGTTATAGGGCGCTTCAGTCATTGCATGTCTTGATTTTAATATAACGCGCGATGTTATATAAAATAGCATCGAGAGAGAGAGAGAGAGAGAGAGAGAGAGAGAGAGAGAGAGAGAGAGAGAAAGAGAGAGACAGAGCAGACAGAGCAGAGAGAGACAGAGAGACAGAGAGACAGAGAGAGAGAGAGAGAGAGAGAGAGAGACAGAGAGAGAGACAGAGACAGAGACAGAGAGAGAGAGAGAGACAGAGACAGAGAGACAGAGACAGAGAGACAGAGAGAGCGCTAGCTTACTGAGACACTCTCCCTCACCCATTATAAACAATGAGACATCAGTTGAAAGAGACGGAGCAAGATGAGAGACAAACAATCTTACAGATGAGAGAGAGGCCCAAGTGAGAGAGACAGAGTGAGACGGGATAATTAGCTGAGTGAGGTGGAGGCAGCTGAGAGAGGAGTGTAATGAGAGAGATGGCTGCTGGAGGCCTGCAGTGCACAGCTAATAGTCTAGTTGGTGGCTGGCAGGCGCGCCCACTCCACCTCTTCTCCGGGGGGCCCTCGCTGCCCACTCACGGGCCCTCACCGCCCTCTCATGGGGCCCTCACTGGATGCTCCTGGGAGCTCCAGGGGACCCTACGCCAGTCCAACTAGGGTCCTTCACTCTCACTATAGTCCTTCAGTGTATTGGTGCCGTCACCACCACACGCGGCCCCTGGCGGCCCACCTGTGTGTGTGTGTGTGTGTGTGTGTGTGTGTGTGTGTGTGTGTGTGTGTGTGTGTGTGTGTGTGTGTGTGTGTGTGTGTGGTGTGTGTGTGTTTATGTGTGTATGTGTTTACTAGTTGTGTTTTTGCGGGGGTTGAGCTTTGCTCTTTCGGCCCGCCTCTCAACTGTCAATCAACTGTTTACTAACTACTACTAACTTACTAACTACTTTTTTTTTTTCCCACACCACACACACACACACACACACACCCCAGGAAGCAGCCCGTGACAGCTGACTAACTCCCAGGTACCTATTTACTGCTAGGTAACAGGGGCACTTAGGGTGAAAGAAACTTTGCCCATTTGTTTCTGCCTCGTGCGGGAATCGAACCCGCGCCACAGAATTACGAGTCCTGCGCGCTATCCACCAGGCTACGAGGCCCCCGTGTGTGTGTATGTGTGTATGTGTGTATGTGTGTGTGTGTGTACTCACCTAGTTGTACTCACCTAGTTGTGCTTGCGGGGGTTGAGCTCTGGCTCTTTGGTCCCGCCTCTCAACCGTCAACCAACAGGTGTACAGATTCCTGAGCCTATTGGGCTCTATCATATCTACACTTGAAACTGTGTATGGAGTCAGCCTCCACCACAACACTCCCTAATGCATTCCATTTGTCAACCACTCTGACACTGAAAAAGTTCCTTCTAACGTCCCTGTGGCTCATGTGGGTACTCAGTTTCCACTTGTGTCTCCTTGTTCGCGTCCCACCAGTGTTGAATAGTTTATCCTTGTTTACCCGATCGATTCCACTGAGGATTTTGTAGGCTGTGATCATGTCTCCCCTTACTCTTCTGTCTTCCAGTGTCGTGAGGTGCATTTCCCTCAGTCTTTCCTCGTAACTCATGCCTCTTAGTTCTGGGACTAGTCTAGTGGAATACCTTTGAACTTTTTCCACCTTCGTCTTGTGCTTGACAAGGTACGGGCTCCATGCTGGGGCCGCATACTCCAGGATTGGTCTTACATATGTGGTGTACAAGATTCTGAATGATTCCTTACACAGGTTCCTGAACGCTGTTCTGATGTTAGCCAGCCTCGCATATGCCGCAGACGTTATTCTTTTTATGTGGGCTTCAGGAGACAGGTTTGATGTGATATCAACTCCTAGATCTTTCTCTCTGTCCTTTTCATTAAGTACTTCATCTCCTATTCTGTATCTTGTGTCTGGCCTCCTGTTTCCACTGCCTAGTTTCATTACTTTGCATTTACTCGGGTTGAACTTCAACAGCCATTTGTTGGACCATTCACTCAGTCTGTCTAGGTCATCTTGTAGCCTCCTACTATCATCCTCTGTTTCAATCCTCCTCATAATTTTTGCATCATCAGCAAACATTGAGAGAAACGATTCTATACCCTCTGTCAGATCATTTACATATATCAGAAACAGTACAGGTCCAAGGACTGACCCCTGCGGGATTCCACTTGTAACGTCTCACCAATCTGAGACCTCACCCCTCACACTGACTCGTTGTCTCCTGTTGCTTAGGTACTCGTTTATCCAATGGAGTACCTTCCCTTTCACTCCAGCCTGCATCTCCAGCTTTTTCACTAGCCTCTTGTGTGGTACTGTATCAAAGGCTTTCTGGCAATCCAAAAATATGCAGTCTGCCCACCCTTCTCTTTCTTGCCTGATTTTTGTTGCCTGGTCGTTGAATTCAAGTAACCCTGTGAGGCAGGACTTGCCATCCCTGAACCCATGTTGATGCTGTGTTACAAAGTTCTTTCGCTCCAGATGTTTCACTAGCTTTCTTCGCACAATCTTCTCCATCAGCTTGCATGGTATGCAGGTTAGGGACAGTGGCCTGTAGTTCAGTGCCTCCTGTCTATCCCCTTTCTTGTATATCGGGACTACGTTAGCTGCTTTCCAAATTTCTGGCAGTTCCCCTGTTGCCAGTGATTTGTTATACACTATGGAGAGTGGCAGGCACAGTTCTTCTGCTCCTTCCTTTAGTATCCAAGGGGAGATTCCATCTGGCCCTATAGCCTTTGTCACATTCAACTCTAGTAAACACTTCCTTACTTCCCCGCTGGTAATCTCAAACTCTTCCAGTGGTTCCTGGTTAACCTTATCCCTCTCTTATCTCTGGAATTTCTCCTTGCTCTAAGGTGAAGACCTCCTGGAATTTCTTATTCAGTTCCTCACACACTTCCTTGTCGTTTGTAGTGAATCCTTCTGCCCCTATCCTTAATTTCATAACCTGTTCCTTTACTGTTGTTTTTTCTCCTGATGTGGCTATGCAGCAATTTAGGCTGAGTCTTTGCCTTGCTTGCGATGTCATTTTCGTATTATCTTTCTGCCTCTCTTCTCATCCTGACATATTCATTCCTGGCACTCTAGTATCTTTCTCTGCTCTCAAGTGTCCTGTTATTCCTATAGTTTCTCCATAAACATTTACTTTGCTGCTTAGCTAGCCTACATCTCTGATTAAACCATAGGTTTCTCATCTTCATTTCACTGTTTTCCTTTTGGACTGGGACAAACTTGTTTGCTGCGTCCTTGCACTTCTGCGTGATGTAATCCATCATATCTTGGGCCGTCTTTTCCCTGAGCTCTGTTTCCCATGCTATATCTGCTAGGCATTTTCTTATCTCCTCATAGTTTCCCTTTCGGTATGCTAACCGAAATATGTGTGTATGTGTGTGTGTGTATGTGTGTGTGTGTGTGTGTGTGTGTGTGTGTGTGTGTGTGTGTGTGTGTGTGTGTGTGTGTGTGTGTGTGTATGTGTGTGTGTGTGTGTGTATGTGTGTGTGTGTGTGTGTGTGTGTGTGTGTGTGTGTGTGTGTGTGTGTGTGTGTGTGTGTGTGTGTGTGTGTGTGTACTCACCTAGTTGTACTCACCTAGTTGTGTCTGCAGGATCGAGCACTGACTCTTGGATCCCGCCTTTCGAGCATCGGTTGTTTACAGCAATGACTCCTGTCCCATTTCCCTATCATACCTAGTTTTAAAATTATGAATAGTATTTGCTTCCACAACCTGTTCCTGAAGTGCATTCCATTTCCCCACTACTCTCACGCTAAAAGAAAACTTCCTAACATCTCTGTGACTCATCTGAGTTTCAAGCTTCCATCCATGTCCTCTCGTTCTGTTACTATTCCGTGTGAACATTTCGTCTATGTCCACTCTGTCAATCCCTCTGAGTATCTTATACGTTCCTATCATGTCCCCCCCTCTCCCTTCTTCTTTCTAGTGTCGTAAGGCACAGTTCCCTCAGGCGCTCCTCATACCCCATCCCTCGTAGCTCTGGGACGAGTCTCGTTGCAAACCTCTGAACCTTTTCCAGTTTCATTATATGCTTCTTCAGATGGGGACTCCATGATGAGGCGGCATACTCTAAGACTGGCCTTACGTAGGCAGTGTAAAGCGCCCTAAATGCCTCCTTACTTAGGTTTCTGAATGATGTTCTAACTTTTGCCAGTGTAGAGTACGCTGCTGTCGTTATCCTATTAATATGTGCCTCAGGAGATAGATTAGGTGTTACGTCCACCCCCAGGTCTCTTTCGCGCGTCGTTACAGGTAGGCTGTTCCCCTTCATTGTGTACTGTCCCTTTGGTCTCCTATCTCCTAGTCCCATTTCCATAACTTTACATTTGCTCGTGTTGAATTCTAGTAGCCATTTCTCTGACCATCTCTGACACACACATCGTGTGTGTGTGTGTGTGTGTGTGTGTGTGTGTGTGTGTGTGTGTGTACTCACCTATTTGTACTCACCTATTTGTGCTTGCAGGATCGAGCATTGACTCTTGGATCCCGCCTTTCCAGCTATCGGTTGTTTACAGCAATGACTCCTGTCCCATTTCCCTATCATACCTAGTTTTAAAACTATGAATAGTATTTGCTTCCACAACCTGTTCCCCAAGTGCATTCCATTTTTCCACTGTGTGTGTGTGTGTGTGTATGTGTGTGTGTGTGTGTGTATGTGTGTGTGCGCGCGCGTGTGTGTGTGTGTGCACATGTGTGTATGTGTACTCACCTAATTGTGTTTGCGGGGGTTGAGCTCTGGCTCTTTGGTCCCGCCTCTCAACCGTCAATCAACAGGTGTACAGGTTCCTGAGCCTACTGGGCTCTATCATATCTACACTTGAAGCTGTGTATGGAGTCAGCCTCCACCACATTACTTCCTAATGCATTCCATTTGTCAACCACTCTGACACTAAAAAAGTTCTTTCTAATATCTCTGTGGCTCATTTGGGCACTCAGTTTCCACCTGTGTCCCCTTGTGTTAAATAGCCTGTCTTTATTTACCCTATCAATTCCCTTGAGAATCTTGAATGTGGTGATCATGTCCCCCCTAACTCTTCTGTCTTCCATCGAAGTGAGGTTTAATTCCCGTAGTCTCTCCTCGTAGCTCATACCTCTCAGCTCGGGTACTAATCTGGTGGCAAACCTTTGAACCTTTTCCAGTTTAGTCTTATCCTTGACTACATATGGACTCCATGCTGGGGCTGCATACTCCAGGATTGGTCTGACATACGTGGTATACAAAGTTCTGAATGATTCCTTGCACAAGTTTCTGAATGCCGTTCGTATGTTGGCCAGCCTGGCATATGCCGCTGATGTTATCTTCTAGATATGTGCTGCAGGAGACAGGTCTGGCGTGACCAACACAAGACACCGACCAACACAAGAGAACGGAAAACAATTCCACACACTGGATTAACAAACGCACGCACGCACGCACGCACACCCCAGAAACCCAATACATGCAAATAAAAAGCAATTTAGCACTTTGAGTGCATTAAATCGGGCGGCGGCGGCGGCGGGCACATCTGCGAGAGTTGCTCAATAGCAGTATTTTTCAAGTATAAGTGGAGAACCCGCTCCTCGTCCGTCAGCGGGGGTATTGGAGGCGGAGTCAATGTTTCACCCAGACGTTCCCGTCAGCCGCCCCATCACTCACCTCCTCTTCCCCCTTCGCTTAGTCCATTTTCTTTACGTTGCGGCCTGCGGACAGCACCAAATTTTGACTCTGGGGAAAATAGTCCCCCCCAAAAAAAGGCCAGTTTGTGATATAATTAATTGCGTCTCTTAGAACTATACTCCGGGGAAATTGCCAGGGGAAAGTTTGAGGTAAATATGCGACTGGCTAAATGGCCGCCAATGTTACAACTGCGAGAGCCGGAAAAACTAAAGAATTACATTCCTTGTGTCCACCCGCGCATTCCTCTTAAAAGTTGGGGCGCGTTTCCTTGGCGGGCTTGTGGACGGCTGTGATTGGCTACAAATGGTGCAGGAGGCGGCGGGCCGCGTCCACTGTCATGAATACTGAGGCTCCCTACACCCTCACACACACACACGCACACACACACGCACACGCACACACCCTTACACACACACACACGCACACACGCACGCACACACACACACACATGCACACACACACACACACTCTGTGTATTAGTGGGTTCGTGTCACAGTGAGAGATGTGTCAGGTCACCTTATTCTCTTGGCGAGGTTTGAGCTTTTGGGTCCCGCCTCTCTGGCCTGGTCGACGGAACTTTCTGTCGTCTATGGTAATAAAGGCCTCCTTTTGTCACTGATTCCCTTGGCGACCTTCTTGAAGATTTGTCCTTATTTACTTGTGGCTTATTGGAATATATTATTTCTGTGTGTCGCTCGTGTATCTTTGATGGTGAATACTTTACCCATATCTACCACCATGACTTTTCCCAATACTGTGTATGTCGTGATCATGTCTCCACTGAGTGCTGTGTATGTCGTGATCATATCTCCACAGAGTACTGGGATTCCATTATTGATCTGTTTGGGACTCTATTACTGACCCTTGTGGGACCCCACCACAGACCCCTGTGGGACCCCACCACTGACCCCTGTAGGACCCCACCACTGACCCCTGTAGGACCCCACCACTGACCCCTGTAGGACCCCACCACTGACCCCTGTAGGACCCCACCACTGACCCCTGTGGGACCCCACCACTGACCCCTGTAGGACCCCACCACTGACCCCTGTAGGACCCCACCACTGACCCCTGTGGGACCCCACCACTGACCCCTGTAGGACCCCACCACTGACCCCTGTAGGACCCCGCCACAAGAGCGCCAGGGACCATGCATGAACTATAAACGTAGAGATAAAGTATTTGGTAAGAGGTGTGAGGCAGACCATGGAACTCCTGAACACTCCCGTCAAATACCATCTCTCTGTCTCCGATACTCCTCTCTGTCTGTCCCCTGCCGTCTAAGTACCCTACACACCCGTCACCAAGCAAGGTAATGAGCATCTTGCTCTTCTCAAAGCTGTCACACTTGAACCAATTGCCCCTTCTGTCAAAAGTCTAAGATCCGACAATCACTGTCTACACTTATGGTTCTGTCCAACCGTCTACTGGACGGACTGCAGCAGCAGCATGTAGGTTGTACAGCAACAATACTTGCACCCACACTGTCAGGGTCAACACCGGGCTGGCCTCAACACCAACAACTAGCACCACCACCACCACTAACTACCACCCAACAACTAGCACCACCACCACTACTAACTACCACCCAACAACTAGCACCACCACCACCACTACTAACTACCACCCAACAACTAGCACCACCACCACTACTAACTACCACCCAACAACTAGCACCACCACCACCACCACTAACTACCACCCAACAACTAGCACCACCACCACCACTACTAACTACCACCCAACAACTAGCACCACCACCACCACTACTAACTACCACCCAACAACTAGCACCACCACCACCACTAACTACCACCCAACAACTAGCACCACCACCACTACTAACTACCACCCAACAACTAGCACCACCACCACCACCACTAACTACCACCCAACAACTAGCACCACCACCACCACTACTAACTACCACCCAACAACTAGCACCACCACCACCAATAACTACCACCCAACAACTAGCACCACCACCACTACTAACTACCACCCAACAACTAGCACCACCACCACCACTACTAACTACCACCCAACAACTAGCACCACCACCACCACTAACTACCACCCAACAACTAGCACCACCACCACCACCACTAACTACCACCCAACAACTAGCACAACCACCACCACTACTAACTACCACCCAACAACTAGCACCACCACCACCACCACTAACTACCACCCAACAACTAGCACCACCACCACCACCACTAACTACCACCCAACAACTAGCACCACCACCACCACCACTAACTACCACCCAACAACTAGCACCACCACCACCACCACTAACTACCACCCAACAACTAGCACCACCACCACCACTAACTACCACCCAACAACTAGCACCACCACCACCACTAACTACCACCCAACAACTAGTACCACCACCACCACCACTAACTACCACCCAACAACTACCACCACCACCACCACTAACTACCACCCAACAACTAGCACCACCACCACCACTAACAACCACCCAACAACTAGCACCACCACCACCACCACTAACTACCACCCAACAACTAGCACCACCACCACCACCACTAACTACCACCCAACAACTAGCACCACCACCACCACCACTAACTACCACCCAACAACTACCACCACCACCACCACTAACTACCACCCAACAACTAGCACCACCACCACCACTAACAACCACCCAACAACTAGCACCACCACCACCACCACTAACTACCACCCAACAACTAGCACCACCACCACCACTAACTACCACCCAACAACTAGCACCACCACCACCACTAACTACCACCCAACAACTAGCACTACCACCACCACTAACTACCACCCAACAACTAGCACCACCACCACCACTAACTACCACCCAACAACTAGCACCACCACCACCACCACTAACTACCACCCAACAACTAGCACCACCACCACCACTAACTACCACCCAACAACTAGCACCACCACCACCATTAACTACCACCCAACAACTAGCACCACCACCACCACTAACTACCACCCAACAACTAGCACCACCACCACCACTAACTACCACCCAACAACTAGCACCACCACCACCATTAACTACCACCCAACAACTAGCACTACCACCACCACTAACTACCACCCAACAACTAGCACCACCACCACCACTAACAACCACCCAACAACTAGCACTACTACCACCAATAACTACCACCCAACAACTAGCACCACCACCACCACTAACTACCACCCAACAACTAGCACCACCACCACCACTAACTACCACCCAACAACTAGCACCACCACCACCACTACTAACTACCACCCAACAACTTGCAGCACCACCACCACCACTAACTACCACCCAACAACTAGCACTACCACCACCACTAACTACCACCCAACAACTAGCACCACCACCACCACTAACTACCACCCAACAACTAGCACCACCACCACCACTAACTACCACCCAACAACTAGCACCACCACCACCACCACTAACTACCACCCAACAACTTGCAGCACCACCACCACCACTAACTACCACCCAACAACTAGCACTACCACCACCACTAACTACCACCCAACAACTAGCACCACCACCACCACTAACTACCACCCAACAACTAGCACCACCACCACCACCACTAACTACCACCCAACAACTAGCACCACCACCACCCAACAACTTGCCACCCAACCACCTAACTACCACCCTAGCTACCACCCAAACTACCACCCAACAACTTGCAGCACCACCACCACCACTAACTACCACCCAACAACTAGCACTACCACCACCACTAACTACCACCCAACAACTAGCACCACCACCACCACTAACAACCACCCAACAACTAGCACCACCACCACCACCACTAACTACCACCCAGCAACTAGCACCACCACCACCACCACTAACTACCACCCAACAACTACCACCACCACCACCACTAACTACCACCCAACAACTAGCACCACCACCACCACCACTAACTACCACCCAACAACTAGCACCACCACCACCACTAACTACCACCCAACAACTAGCACCACCACCACCACTAACTACCACCCAACAACTAGCACCACCACCACCATTAACTACCACCCAACAACTAGCACCACCACCACCACTAACTACCACCCAACAACTAGCACCACCACCACCACTAACTACCACCCAACAACTAGCACCACCACCACCATTAACTACCACCCAACAACTAGCACTACCACCACCACTAACTACCACCCAACAACTAGCACCACCACCACCACTAACAACCACCCAACAACTAGCACTACTACCACCAATAACTACCACCCAACAACTAGCACCACCACCACCACCACTAACTACCACCCAACAACTAGCACCACCACCACCACTAACTACCACCCAACAACTAGCACCACCACCACCACTACTAACTACCACCCAACAACTTGCAGCACCACCACCACCACTAACTACCACCCAACAACTAGCACTACCACCACCACTAACTACCACCCAACAACTAGCACCACCACCACCACTAACTACCACCCAACAACTAGCACCACCACCACCACTAACTACCACCCAACAACTAGCACCACCACCACCACCACTAACTACCACCCAACAACTTGCAGCACCACCACCACCACTAGCTACCACCCAACAACTAGCACTACCACCACCACTAACTACCACCCAACAACTAGCACCACCACCACCACTAACTACCACCCAACAACTAGCACCACCACCACCACCACTAACTACCACCCAACAACTAGCACCACCACCACCCAACAACTTGCCACCCAACCACCTAACTACCACCCTAGCTACCACCCAAACTACCACCCAACAACTTGCAGCACCACCACCACCACTAACTACCACCCAACAACTAGCACTACCACCACCACTAACTACCACCCAACAACTAGCACCACCACCACCACTAACAACCACCCAACAACTAGCACCACCACCACCACCACTAACTACCACCCAGCAACTAGCACCACCACCACCACCACTAACTACCACCCAACAACTACCACCACCACCACCACTAACTACCACCCAACAACTAGCACCACCACCACCACCACTAACTACCACCCAACAACTAGCACCACCACCACCACTAACTACCACCCAACAACTAGCACTACCACCACCACTAACTACCACCCAACAACTAGCACCACCACCACCACTAACTACCACCCAACAACTAGCACCACCACCACCACCACTAACTACCCACCAAACAACTAGCACCACCACCACCACTAACTACCACCCAACAACTAGCACCACCACCACCACTAACTACCACCCAACAACTAGCACCACCACCACCATTAACTACCACCCAACAACTAGCAACACCACCACCACTAACTACCACCCAACAACTAGCACCACCACCACCACTAACTACCACCCAACAACTAGCACCACCACCACCATTAACTACCACCCAACAACTAGCACTACCACCACCACTAACTACCACCCAACAACTAGCACCACCACCACCACCACTAACAACCACCCAACAACTAGCACTACCACAACCACTAACTACCACCCAACAACTAGCACCACCACCACCACTAACTACCACCCAACAACTAGCACCACCACCACCACTAACTACCACCCATCAACTAGCACCACCACCACCACTACTAACTACCACCCAACAACTTGCAGCACCACCACCACCACTAACTACCACCCAACAACTAGCACTACCACCACCACTAACTACCACCCAACAACTAGCACCACCACCACCACTAACTACCACCCAACAACTAGCACCACCACCACCACTAACTACCACCCAACAACTAGCACCACCACCACCACCACTAACTACCACCCAACAACCTGCAGCACCACCACCACCACTAACTACCACCCAACAACTAGCACTACCACCACCACTAACTACCACCCAACAACTGGCACCACCACCACCACCACTAACTACCACCCAACAACTTGCAGCACCACCACCACCACTAACTACCACCCAGCAACTAGCACCACCACCACCACTAACTACCACCCAACAACTAGCACCACCACCACCACCACTAACTACCACCCAACAACTAGCACCACCACCACCACCACTAACTACCACCCAACAACTAGCACCACCACCACCACTAACTACCACCCAACAACTAGCACCACCACCACCACTAACTACCACCCAACAACTAGCACCACCACCACCACTACTAACTACCACCCAACAACTTGCAGCACCACCACCACCACTAACTACCACCCAACAACTAGCACTACCACCACCACTAACTACCACCCAACAACTAGCACCACCACCACCACTAACTACACCCAACAACTAGCACCACCACCACCACTAACTACCACCCAACAACTAGCACCACCACCACCACCACTAACTACCACCCAACAACTTGCAGCACCACCACCACCACTAACTACCACCCAACAACTAGCACTACCACCACCACTAACTACCACCCAACAACTGGCACCACCACCACCACCACTAACTACCACCCAACAACTAGCACCACCACCACCACTAACTACCACCCAACAACTAGCACCACCACCACCACTAACTACCACCCAACAACTAGCACCACCACCACCACCACTAACTACCACCCAACAACTAGCACCACCACCACCACTAACTACCACCCAACAACTAGCACCACCACCACCATCACTAACTACCACCCAACAACTAGCACCACCACCACCACCACTAACTACCACCCAACAACTAGCACCACCACCACCACTAACTACCACCCAACAACTAGCACCACCACCACCACCACTAACTACCACCCAACAACTAGCACCACCACCACCACTAACTACCACCCAACAACTAGCACCACCACCACCACTAACTACCACCCAACAACTAGCACCACCACCACCACTAACTACCACCCAACAACTAGCACCACCAACACCACTAACTACCACCCAACAACTAGCACCACCACCACCACCACTAACTACCACCCAACAACTAGCACCACCACCACCACTAACTACCACCCAACAACTAGCACCACCACCACCACTAACTACCACCCAACAACTAGCACCACCACCACCACCACTAACTACCACCCAACAACTAGCACCACCACCACCACTAACTACCACCCAACAACTAGCACCACCACCACCACCACTAACTACCACCCAACAACTAGCACCACCACCACCACCACTAACTACCACCCAACAACTAGCACCACCACCACCACTAACTACCACCCAACAACTAGCACCACCACCACCACTAACTACCACCCAACAACTAGCACCACCACCACCACTAACTACCACCCAACAACTAGCACCACCACCACCACTAACTACCACCCAACGACTAGCACCACCACCACCACTAACTACCACCCAACAACTAGCACCACCACCACCACTAACTACCACCCAACAACTAGCACCACCACCACCACTAACTACCACTACATTAACACACGCAAGAGGAGGAGGAGGAGGAATAATATATTATAGTTCAGTCTGCTCTTAAAGCTCTTGGAAACTTGTCGGGCAAGATAAGTAAGAGTCTCATTCTTGCAATTATAAATGACATGATCGCTGAACAGAATAAAGGGTTTAGAATCTTTTTTGTATAGATACCATCACACACAAATATAACCCATCATAATGGCAGACATTGCAGCCAAATTAGCGTGTAACAAAGATGAAGTTGAATTAGACCCAGGCATCCGCCATCACTGTTGTCAAGACTACATTGTTCCAAACACTCAGTTCCAATACCAGAGAAATTACTGACTCCCAACGACCTGAAAACACAAGGATAAAAAGCTATGATTTGTTCAGCTCTGAAACCTATGTATATGGTCAGCACAAAACGTCGACCAGACTGTGCGACACAGTGGCTGCCAGGATCAGGTTGGGTTACCTGTGACAGGTGGCTACAGGCGACTACAGGTGAGCACAGGTGACGGATACTGAGCACTCCAGGTGCAAACTCTGTGAGCAGGAACTACGGCAGGTCCCCCATGTACAGGTCCCCCATGTACAGGTCCCCCATGTACAGGTCCCCATGTACAGGTCCCCCATGTACAGGTCCCCATGTACAGGTCCCCCATGTACAGGTCCCCCATGTACAGGTCCCCCATGTACAGGTCCCCATGTACAGGTCCCCCATGTACAGGTCTCCATGTACAGGTCCCAACGTACAGCTCCCCCAATGTACAGGTCCCCATGTACAGGTCCCCATTTACAGGTCCCCATGTACAGGTCCCCATATACAGGTCCCCATATACAGGTCCCCATGTACAGGTCCCCATATACAGGTCCCCATATACAGGTCCCCATATACAGGTCCCCCATGTACAGGTTCCCATGTACAGGTCCCCATATACAGGTCCCCATATACAGGTCCCCATATACAGGTCCCCATATACAGGTCCCCATGTACAGGTCCCCATATACAGGTCCCCATGTACAGGTCCCCATTTACAGGTCCCCATATACAGGTCCCCATGTACAGGTCCCCATGTACAGGTCCCCATATACAGGTCCCCATGTACAGGTCCCCATGTACAGGTCCCCATATACAGGTCCCCATATACAGGTCCCCATATACAGGTCCCCATGTACAGGTCCCCATGTACAGGTCCCCATATACAGGTCCCCATGTACAGGTCCCCATGTACAGGTCCCCATATACAGGTCCCCATGTACAGGTCCCCATGTACAGGTCCCCATATACAGGTCCCCATATACAGGTCCCCATATACAGGTCCCCATATACAGGTCCCCATGTACAGGTCCCCCATGTACAGGTCCCCATGTACAGGTCCCCCATGTACAGGTCCCCCATGTACAGGTCCCCATGTACAGGTCCCCCATGTACAGGTCCCCATGTACAGGTCCCCATATACAGGTCCCCATATACAGGTCCCCATATACAGGTCCCCATATACAGGTCCCCATGTACAGGTCCCCCATGTACAGGTCCCCATGTACAGGTCCCCATGTACAGGTCCCCATGTACAGGTCCCCATATACAGGTCCCCATGTACAGGTCCCCATATACAGGTCCCCATATACAGGTCCCCATATACAGGTCCCCATGTACAGGTCCCCCCATGTACAGGTCCCCATGTACAGGTCCCCATGTACAGGTCCCCATGTACAGGTCTCCCATGTACAGGTCCCCATGTACGGGTCCCCATATACAGGTCCCCATATACAGGTCCCCATATACAGGTCCCCCATGTACAGGTCCCCCATGTACAGGTCCCCATGTACAGGTCCCCATGTACAGGTCCCCATGTACGGGTCCCCATGTACAGGTCCCCATGTACAGGTCCCCATGTACAGGTCCCCATGTACAGGTCGCCCATGTACAGGTCCCCCATGTACAGGTCCCCATGTACAGGTCCTCATATACAGGTCCCCATGTACAGGTCCCCATGTACAGGTCCCCATGTACAGGTCCCCCATGTACAGGTCCCCATGTACAGGTCCCCATGTACAGGTCCCCCATGTACAGGTCGCCCATGTACAGACGGTGCCAAACCACTTTAAATCGCGAAGTTTTTTCTGACCAGAGAAGTGGCGAGCAATTTGTATGTAGATGAACTCATTATCAACACCAGACCAATAAAAAGTGATATTACGCCCGTCACTTGCTGGACCGTCTTGAAGCTTGGCCGAGGCGAGGGGGGAGGGGGGCTTGCGTGGCCGAGACGGGGGGGGGCACTTGCTGGACCGTCTTGAAGCTTGGCCGAGACGAGGGGGGAGGCGTATGGGTGTGCCCAGAGGCAGGGGGCGTGTCACATAGGCATGTGGGCGTGCCCAGAGGCAGGGGGCGTGTCACAGAGGCATGTGGGCGTGCCCAGAGGTAGGGGGCGTGTCACAGAGGCATGTGGGCGTGCCCAGAGGCAGGGGGCGTGTCACAGAGGCATGTGGGCGTGCCCAGAGGCAGGGGGGCATGTCGCATAGGCATGTGGGCGTGCCCAGAGGCAGGGGGGCATGTCGCATAGTCATGTGGGCGTGCCCAGAGGCATGTGGGCATGCCCAGAGGCAGGGGGCGTGTCACAGAGGCATGTGGGCATGCCCAGAGGCATGTGGGCGTGCCCAGAGGCATGTGGTCGTGCCCAGAGGCATGTGGGCATGCCCAGAGGCAGGGGGCGTGTCAGAGAGACATGTGGGCGTGCCCAGAAACAGGGGGCGTGCCCAGAGGCATGTGGGGCGTGCCAGGCGGCGAGGCACGCCTCCGGCGGACACACCGACATAAAAGAGGCCGAGGAAGTCGACTCGGGCAGATTGTGTATTGGTTGAGAATACATTAGGACGGATTCAATTACCGCGCGCGCCGCCAGTATCGCTTTCACATAGATCAGCGTCACCGCCACTATTGTTGCTGCTCTGGAGTCTACGGACCCGCTTGGGCACTCTTGGGGACACTTGCGGACTCTCCAGGACACTTGCGAGCCTTGTGGTCCCGCTGGGGACTCGCTGTGAACTCTCGGGGACACTTTGGGACTTCTGGGGACATTTGGGGACCTTTTGGTCGCGCCAAGGAATCCGGGAACACTTGGGGACCTTCAGTTCTCTCTGGGGGACTCTCTGGGGATTTCCTGGGGAGACGCGGGGACTTGGAGACACTTGGGGACTCCTGCGTCAGGTCCGGACTCTCCCAGCCACAGATTACCATAGTGTGAGCACTCTTAACACCACTCTAGGTCTAGTTAAGGACCTTTACGGACTCTTAAAATCCACACCTGGCCCTGCAGACACACACGGCACACACCTGGCCTGCAGACACACACGCCACACACCTGGCCTGCAGACATACCCGGCACACACCCGGCCTGCAGACACCAACGCCACACACCTGGCCTGCAGACACACACACCACACACCCGGCCTGCAGACACCCACGCCACACCCGGCCTGCAGACACCCACGCCACACACCCGGCCTGGAGACACACACGCCACACACCTGGCCTGCAGACACACCCGCCACACACCTGGCCTGCAGACACACACGCCACACACCCGGCCTGGAGACACACACGCCACACACCTGGCCTGCAGACACACACACGCCACACACCCGGCCTGCAGACACACACGCCACACAAACGGCCTGCAGACACACCCGCCACACACCCGGCCTGCAGACACACCCGCCACACACCCGACCTGCAGACACACACACGCCACACACCCGGCCTGCAGACACACACGCCACACACCCGACCTGCAGACATACACGCCACACACCTGGCCTGCAGACACACACACGCCACACACCCGGCCTGCAGACACACACGCCACACACCCGGCCTGCAGACACACCCGCCACACACCCGACCTGCAGACACACACACGCCACACACCTGGCCTGCAGACACACACGCCACACACCCGGCCTGCAGACACACACGCCACACACCCGGCCTGCAGACACACACGCCACACACCCGGCCTGCAGACACACCCGCCACACACCCGACCTGCAGACACACACACGCCACACACCCGGCCTGCAGACACACACGCCACACACCCGGCCTGCAGACACACCCGCCACACACCTGGCCTGCAGACACACACGCCACACACCCGGCCTGGAGACACACACGCCACACACCCGACCTGCAGACACACACGCCACACACCCGGCCTGCAGACACACACGCCACACACCTGGCCTGCATACACACACGCCACACACCCGGCCTGGAGACACACACGCCACACACCCGGCCTGCAGACACACACGCCACACACCCGACCTGCAGACATACACGCCACACACCTGGCCTGCAGACACACACACGCCACACACCCGGCCTGCAGACACACACGTAACACACCCGGCCTGCAGACACACACGCCACACACCCGGCCTGCAGACACACACGCCACACACCCGACCTGCAGACACACACACGCCACACACCTGGCCTGCAGACACACACGCCACACACCCGGCCTGCAGACACACACGCCACACACCCGGCCTGCAGACACACACGCCACACACCCGGCCTGCAGACACACACACGCCACACACCTGGCCTGCAGACACACACGCCACACACCCGGCCTGCAGACACACACGCCACACACCCGGCCTGCAGACACACCCACGCCACACACCCGGCCTGCAGACACACACGCCACACACCCGGCCTGCAGACACACCCACGCCACACACCTGGCCTGCAGACACACACGCCACACACCCGGCCTGCAGACACACACGCCACACACCCGGCCTGCAGACACACCCACGCCACACACCCGGCCTGCAGACACACCCACGCCACACACCTGGCCTGCAGACACTGGATGAAGCAACAGACAATTTACCGCTGGATTACACAGCTGGAGGAGAAGCACACACCTGTCACGAGCAGAGTAATGCTCCTCCTCCTCTTGTCTTGTTCAGCTTGCAGGTGTGGCCCACACCTGGCGGTCTGTCTTACCCTTCGTGGGCCACACCTGGCGGTCTGTCTCACCCCTTGTGGGCCACACCTGGCTCTCCAGATGATCTACAAGCAGAGTTACAAGCAGAGCTATAAGCAGAGCTACAAGCAGAGCAACAAGCAGAGCTACAAGCAGAGCTTAAAGCAAGTCTTCATGCAGACCTACAAGCGGGGTTACAAGCAGGGTTACAAGCAGACCTACAAGCAGGGCTACAAGCAGGGCTACAAGCAGCTACATAAGCTAGCTAAACAGGCCTTCGAGCAAGAATAGAATTAGAGCTACAGGCAGAGCTACAATCAGAACTTGGCTACAAGCAGGTATGGAAGCAGAGCTACAATCAGAACATTGGGACTACAAGCTGGTGTAGATGTAAAAGTACAATCAGGGTTGCAAGCAGAACTAAAAGTAGGGCTACAAGCAGAACAACGCAATAAGAGGGCTAGAAAGGGAGCTACAAGCAGAACAGGGCCACAATCAGAACTACAAGCAGATCAGAGCTTCAAGGAAAGCAACAAGCAGGGCTGCAAGTTGCAACTCAACTAGCACGGCTACAAGCAGAGATACAAGCAGGGCAGGCTTGCAAGCAGAGATACAAGCAGACATATAAGCAGAGATACAAGCAGAGCAGGCTTACAAGCAGAGATACAAGCTGAGCAGGCTTACAAGCAGAGATACAAGCAGAGCAGGCTTACAAGCAGAGATACAAGCAGACATATAAGCAGAGATACGAGCAGAGCAGGCTTACAAGCAGAGATACAAGCAGAGCTACAAGCAGAGATACAAGCAGAGCAGGCTTACAAGCAGAGATACAAGCAGAGCTACAAGCAGAGATACAAGCAGAGCTACAAGCAGAGATACAAGCAGAGCAGGCTTACAAGCAGAGATACAAGCAGAGCAGGCTTACAAGCAGAGATACAAGCAGAGCTACAAGCAGAGATACAAGCAGAGATACAAGCAGAGCTACAAGCAAGGGCTACAAGCATTAAGGGCGCCCTTGTTCCAATTAGGGGAGAGCAGTGTGAAGTGTGTGTGGACACTGCCTCTCTCTACGGGGTAATTATACTCCCTGCAGGGCTTATCTCACTCATCTCTCCGCCCCCACACCTGCTGACCCCCGCCCCCACACCTGCTGACCCCCGCCCCCACACCTGCTGACCCCCGCCCCCACACCTGCTGACCCCAGCCCCCCACACCTGCTGACCCCCGCCCCCACACCTGCTGACCCCCGCCCCCACACCTGCTAACCCCCGCCCCCACACCTGCTGACCCCAGCCCCCCACACCTGCTGACCCCCGCCCCCACACCTGCTGACCCCCGCCCTCACACCTGCTGATCCCAGCCCCCCACACCTCCTGACCCCTGCCCCCACACCTGCTGATCCCCGCCCCCACACCTGCTGACCCTCGCCCCCACACCTGCTGACCCCCGCCCCCCACACCTGCTGACCCCTGCCCCCACACCTGCTGATCCCCGCCCCCACACCTGCTGACCCCCGCCCCCACACCTGCTGATCCCCGCCCCCACACCTGCTGACCCCAGCCCCCCACACCTGCTGACCCCCGCCCCCACACCTGCTGACCCCCGCCCCCACACCTGCTAACCCCCGCCCCCACACCTGCTGACCCCAGCCCCCCACACCTGCTGACCCCCGCCCCCACACCTGCTGACCCCCGCCCTCACACCTGCTGATCCCAGCCCCCCACACCTCCTGACCCCTGCCCCCACACCTGCTGATCCCCGCCCCCACACCTGCTGACCCTCGCCCCCACACCTGCTGACCCCCGCCCCCCACACCTGCTGACCCCTGCCCCCACACCTGCTGATCCCCGCCCCCACACCTGCTGACCCCCGCCCCCACACCTGCTGATCCCCGCCCCCACACCTGCTGATCCCAGCCCCCCACACCTGCTGACCCCCGCCCCCACACCTGCTGACCCCCGCCCCCACACCTGCTGACCCCCGCCCCCACACCTGCTAACCCCCGCCCCCACACCTGCTGACCCCAGCCCCCCACACCTGCTGACCCCCGCCCCCACACCTGCTGACCCCCGCCCTCACACCTGCTGATCCCAGCCCCCCACACCTCCTGACCCCTGCCCCCACACCTGCTGATCCCCGCCCCCACACCTGCTGACCCTCGCCCCCACACCTGCTGACCCCCGCCCCCCACACCTGCTGACCCCTGCCCCCACACCTGCTGATCCCCGCCCCCACACCTGCTGACCCCCGCCCCCACACCTGCTGATCCCCGCCCCCACACCTGCTGATCCCAGCCCCCCACACCTGCTGACCCCCGCCCCCACACCTGCTGACCCTCGCCCCCACACCTGCTGAACTCCGCCCTCACACCTGCTGATCCCAGCTCCCCACACCTCCTGACCCCTGCCCCTACACCTGCTGACCCCCGCCCCCACACCTGCTGACCCTCGCCCCCACACCTGCTGACGTCCGCCCCCGCACTTGCTGACCCCCGCCCCCACACCTGCTGACCCCCGCCCCCACACCTGCTGACCCCCGCCCCCACACCTGCTGACCCCCGCCCCCACACCTGCTGACCCCAGCCCCCCACACCTGCTGACCCCCGCCCCCATACCTGCTGACCCCCGCCCCCACACCTGCTGGCCCCCGTCCCCACACCTGCTGATCCCAGCCCCCCCTCACACCTGCTGACTCCCGTCCCCATACCTGCTGACTGTTACGAATCTCATTAGGATTCTGTCATTACTCTTGATTTTCATATTACTTTATTGTCTTGTTCTTTAATATAGCATCTAGTTGTATAATATAAGATTTTCGTAACTGTAACTGTAACTGTTATATATATATATATATATATATATATATATATATATATATATATATATATATTATAGCATGCAGTAGTGTGCCTGAGTTACATTATATTGTGTGAGGCTTTTGGTGTTAATTTCTCATGTAGTTTCTCCGTGTGGGCGGTTGACCATATTTGGATATGGCCAGTGTGGGAACATTGTTGTCAATCGAGTGTTTATAGTAGTACATGGATTATTCCCATATTTTGGTTTCTGTATTATTGTATGGAATGTTGTACCAGTGTTTATTACTCTTTAGTTTAACAATGTTTTGAATATTAGTGCTGCGTTTTATTATTAGATTTTCCACAATGTTTTGTGTGGACGGTTAGTTGATTTTTTGGTAGACGCTTGGCCTGCGGACCAAGGCGTGGGCAGAGGCGTGGCGGCTGCTGTCGTGAGGAGTCATGTTTAAGTTAAGTCATTGGTCACTGTTATTTTAGCCCATATAAATGTTAATTATTTGGTTAGATCATATTGTATATATCTCTCTAATTAATCCATGTCTTAGTGATAGTGCTCATGTCTCAATAAGGAGGTTATTCTATGATTTGCATGCTGAAGAATATTTCTGGTTATTATTGATACATTTAAGTGTTGTTATGATTGTCCCCCTTAGCATAAATATATTGTTCTCCATTTTATGCAGTGATGTATATCTACCCCTAGACCGTTGTTGACAAGGCCGAGTTATTATTTTCTTTATTGCACTGCGGGGAGAAGAACCTTATTTAGTCTCAAGGGTGGTAACACTGACCCACGCTCCCACACCTGCTGACCCCCGCCCCCACACCTGCTGACCTCCTCCCCTACACCTGCTGACCTCCTCCCCTACACCTGCTGACCCCAGCCCCCACACCTGCTGACCCCAACCCCCACACCTGCTGACTTCCTCCCCTACACCTGCTGACCCCCGCCCCCACACCTGCTGACCCCCGCCCCCACACCTGCTGACCCCCGCCCCCACACCTGCTGACCCCCGCCCCCACACCTGCTGACCTCCTCCCCTACACCTGCTGACCCCCCCTCCCCCACACCTGATGACTTCCGCTCCTACACTGGTGTGGGTCCACCTGGACCACACTGTACAACACTGGCGGGGGTCCACCTGGACCACACTGTACAACACTGGCGGGGGTCCACCTGGACTACACTACAACACTGGTGGGGGTCCACCTAGACCACACTGTACAACACTGGCGGGGGTCCACCTGGACCACACTGTACAACACTGGCGGGGGTCCACCTGGACCACACTGTACAACACTGGTGGGGGTCCACCTAGACCACACTGTACAACACTGGCGGGGGTCCACCTGGACTACACTGTACAACACTGGTGGGGGTCCACCTGGACCACACTGTACAACACTGGTGGGGGTCCACCTGGACCACACTGTACAACACTGGCGGGGGTCCACCTGGACCACACTGTACAACACTGGCGGGGGTCCACCTGGACCACACTGTACAACACTGGTGGGGGTCCACCTGGACCACACTGTACAACACTGGTGGGGGTCCACCTGGACCACACTGTACAACACTGGCGGGGGTCCACCTGGACCACACTGTACAACACTGGTGGGGGTCCACCTAGACCACACTGTACAACACTGGTGGGGGTCCACCTAGACCACACTGTACAACACTGGCGGGGGTCCACCTGGACCACACTGTACAACACTGGTGGGGGTCCACCTGGACCACACTGTACAACACTGGTGGGGGTCCACCTAGACCACACTGTACAACACTGGCGGGGGTCCACCTGGACCACACTGTACAACACTGGTGGGGGTCCACCTGGACCACACTGTACAACACTGGTGGGGGTCCACCGAGACCAAACAGTCCTGGCCAGGGTTGTTAACACGTCACCAGCTCCTAAGCACCATTAGACTACTTATAACTATAACAACAGTTGAATGGTAAGTTTCAGCGCCGGTAAACTGTTGCAAAGTTGGAGAAGATTAAGAAAAGATGCCCCAGTGTGCCAGGGGAGGAATGAGTACCTCTTGACTCCTGTTGACTCCTGTTGACGCCTGGTGATTCCTGTTGACTTCTGGTGCTCGTAATCTCTCCTGTGATGACTAGTTGCTGTGTGTTGACCACCAGGGTAGGACAACACCACCTTTCGTGTCATCACAACACCTCTCGTGTCATCACAACACCTTTCGTGTCATCACAACACCTTTCGTGTCATCACAACACCTCTCGTGTCATCACAACACCTCTCGTGTCATCACAACACCTCTCGTGTCATCACAACACCTCTCGTGTGAACTATTAAACCTGTCAAAGGCTTTTTCATATTCATCAATGCCATGAGTTTCTAATATTTTTTCTCATATATTCCGCCGCCTTAGAGCCGGTCGGCCGAGCGGACAGCACGCTGGACTTGTGATCCTGACTTGTGAAACAATGGGCAGAGTTTCTTTCACCCTATGCCCCTGTTACCTAGCAGTAAAATAGGTACCAGGTGTTTGTCAGCTGTCACGGGCTGCTTCCTGGGGGTGGAGGCCTGGTCGAGGACCGGGCCGCGGGGACACTAAAAAGCCCCGAAATCATCTCAAGATAACCTCAAGATAACCTCAAGATATACCTCCTCTATCCACTAACACATATATATGTGGTGAGTTTGTGGTATGTAGTATGTGGTGAGTATGTAGTATTTGGTGATTATTTGGTGAGTATGTGGTGAGTATGTGGTGAGTATGTGGTAAGTATGTGGTGAGTATGTAGTGTGTGGTGTGTATGTAGTATTTGGTGAGTATGTGGTGAGTATGTGGTGAGTATGTAGTATGTATGTAGTATTTGGTGAGTATGTGGTGAGTATGTAGTATGTGGTGAGTATGTAGCATGTGGTATGTAGTATGTGGTGAGTATGTAGCATGTGGTGAGTATGTGGTATGTAGCATGTGGTGAGTATGTAGTATGTGTTGAGTATGTGTACTCTAGCTGTTGAGGAGCGAGCGTGTTCCGTGAGAGTGGTTGACGCCTCTGTGCTGTTCCTTAAACATGTGTCAGTGGTCAACATGGGCGGCTCCCTGCTGGTACACCACATACTCACCACATACTTGCCACATACTCACCACATGCTACATACTCACCACATGCTACATACTCACCACATACTCACAACACTCGTCACAACACCCGGGGCTTCTACAACACTCGTCACAACACCCGAGGCTTCTACAACACTCGTCACAACACCCGGGGCTTCTACAACACTCGTCACAACACCCGAGGCTTCTACAACACACGTCACAACACCCGGGGCTTCTACAACACACGTCACAACACCCGGGGCTTCTACACCACACGTCATAACACCCGGGGCTTCTACAACACTCGTCACAACACCCGGGGCTTCTACAACACTCGTCACAACACCCGAGGCTTCTACAACACTCGTCACAACACCCGAGGCTTCTACAACACTCGTCACAACACCCGAGGCTTCTACAACACTCGTCACAACACCTGAGGCTTCTACAACACGTCACAACACCCGAGGCTTCTACACCACACGCCACAACACCCGAGGCTTCTACAACACTCGTCACAACACCCGGGGCTTCTACAAGACACGTCACAACACCCGAGGCTTCTACAACACTCGTCACAACACCCGGGGCTTCTACAATCGTCACAACACCCGAGGCTTCTACAACACACGTCACAACACCCGGGGCTTCTGCAACACTCGTCACAACACCCGGGGCTTCTACAACAACACGTCACAACACCCGAGGCTTCTACAACAACACGTCACAACACCCGGGGCTTCTACAACACTCGTCACAACACCCGAGGCTTCTACAACAACACGTCACAACCCCCGGGGCTTCTACAACACTCGTCACAACACCCGGGGCTTCTACAACACTCGTCACAACACCCGAGGCTTCTACAACACACGTCACAACACCCGGGGCTTCTACAACAACACGTCACAACACCCGGGGCTTCTGCAACACTCGTCACAACACCCGGGGCTTCTACAACACTCGTCACAACCCCCGGGGCTTCTACAACACTCGTCACAACACCCGGGGCTTCTACAACACTCGTCACAACACCCGGGGCTTCTACAACACTCGTCACAACACCCGAGGCTTCTACAACACTCGTCACAACACCCGGGGCTTCTACAACACTCGTCACAACACCCGGGGCTTCTACAACACTCGTCACAACACCCGGGGCTTCTACAACACACGTCATAACACCCGGGGCTTCTACAACACACGTCATAACACCCGAGGCTTCTACAACACTCGTCACAACACCCGGGGCTTCTACAACACACATAACACCCGGGGCTTCTACAACACACGTCATAACACCCGGGGCTTCTACAACACTCGTCACAACACCCGGGGCTTCTACAACACTCGTCACAACACCCGGGGCTTCTACAACACACGTCATAACACCCGGGGCTTCTACAACACACGTCATAACACCCGGGGCTTCTACAACACACGTCATAACACCCGAGGCTTTTACAACAACACGTCACAACACCCGAGGCTTCTACAACAACACGTCACAACACCCGGGGCTTCTACAACAACACGTCACAACACCCGAGGCTTCTACAACAACACGTCACAACACCCGGGGCTTCTACAACACACGTCACAACACCCGAGGCTTCTACAACAACACGTAACAACACCCGAGGCTTCTACAACACATGTCACAACACCCGGGGCTTCTACAACAACACGTAACAACACCCGGGGCTTCTACAACACTCGTCACAACACCCGAGGCTTCTACAACACACGTCACAACACCCGAGGCTTCTACAACAACACGTCACAACACCCGGGGCTTCTACAACACTCGTCACAACACCCGGGGCTTCTACAACACTCGTCACAACACCCGGGGCTTCTACAACACTCGTCACAACACCCGAGGCTTCTACAACACTCGTCACAACACCCGGGGCTTCTACAACACACGTCACAACCCTCCCTCTCCTCGCTTAGCTCTCTTTCCCTCCCTTTCTCTTCCTCTATCTCTTCCGTCTCTATTCGTCTCCTCACATATTCCTTCCCTCCTCTCCTCTCTACTCTCTCCGTCCCATTACTCTCTCTCTCTCCCTTCTTCCCTACATCCCTTCCCCTAAGAGTGCCTCTCTCCCTCCCTCCCTCCCTCCCTCCCTCCCTCCCTGCTTGCCTAACTGCTTCTCCCTTCTTCCCTACATCCCTTCCCCTAAGAGTGCCTCCCTCCCTCCCTCCCTCCCTCCCTCCCTCCCTCCCTCCCTGCTTGCCTAACTGCTTCTCCCTTCTTCCCTACATCCCTTCCCCTAAGAGTGCCTCCCTCCCTCCCTCCCTACTTGCCTAACTGCTTCTCCCTTCTTCCCTACATCCCTTCCCCTAAGAGTGCCTCCCTCCCTCCCTCCCTTCTTGCCTAACTGCTTCTCCCTTCTTCCCTACATCCCTTCCCCTAAGAGAGCCTCCCTACTTCCCTAACAGTTCCCCCCCCCCGTGCCCCTAACACCCCCCCCGCCAGGGACCGTCCACCAAGGGCTTAGTAACCACTTCCAATTACGCCGCATGTGGTGTGATTTGGGTAAGCGGCTTATGTCCCGTCACGACTGTGGCGGTGACGGCCCTTCACGGTACACTGTTGCTGCTACACTGTGACGGTGACGGCCCTTCACGGTACACTGTTGCTGCTACACTGTGACGGTGACGGCCCTTCACGGTACACTGTTGCTGCTGCACTGTGACGGTGACGGCCCTTCACGGTACACTGTTGCTGCTACACTGTGACGGTGACGGCCCTTCACGGTACACTGTTGCTGCTACACTGTGACGGTGACGGCCCTTCACGGTACACTGTTGCTGCTGCACTGTGACGGTGACGGCCCTTCACGGTACACTGTTGCTGCTACACTGTGACGGTGACGGCCCTTCACGGTACACTGTTGCTGCTACACTGACGGTGACGGCCCTTCACGGTACACTGTTGCTGCTACACTGTGACGGTGATGGCCCTTCACGGTACACTGTTGCTGCTGCACTGTGACGGTGACGGCCCTTCACGGTACACTGTTGCTGCTGCACTGTGACGGTGACGGCCCTTCACGGTACACTGTTGCTGCTGCACTGTGACGGTGACGGCCCTTCACGGTACACTGTTGCTGCTGCACTGTGACGGTGACGGCCCTTAACGGTACACTGTTGCTGCTGCACTGTGATGGCGACGGCCCTTAACGGTACACTGTTGCTGCTGCACTGTGACGGTGACGGCCCTTCACAGTACACTGTTGCTGCTACACTGTAACGGTGACGGCCTTTAACGGTACACTGATGCTGCTACACTGTGACGGTGACGGCCCTTCACGGTACACTGTTGCTGCTACACTGTGACGGTGACGGCCCTTCACGGTACACTGTTGCTGCTACACTGTGACGGTGACGGCCCTTCACGGTACACTGTTGCTGCTACACTGTGACGGTGACGGCCCTTCACGGTACACTGTTGCTGCTACACTGTGACGACCCGCCACTTTAACTTATACTCGCCACTTGTAACAGCTTCACGTGCAACAGCTTCACGTGCAGCAGCTTCACGTGCAGCAGCTTCACGTGCAGCAGCTTCACGTGCAACAGCTTCACGTGCAACAGCTTCACGTGCAGCAGCTTCACGTGCTTTAGCTTCACGTGCAGCAGCTTCACGTGCAACAGCTTCACGTGCAACAGCTTCACGTGCAGCAGCTTCACGTGCAGCAGCTTCACGTGCAGCAGCTTCACGTGCAACAGCTTCACGTGCAGCAGCTTCACGTGCAGCAGCTTCACGTGCAGCAGCTTCACGTGCAACAGCTTCACGTGCAGCAGCTTCACGTGCAACAGCTTCACGTGCAGCAGCTTCACGTGCTTTAGCTTCACGTGCAGCAGCTTCACGTGCAACAGCTTCACGTGCAGCAGCTTCACGTGCAGCAGCTTCACGTGCTTTAGCTTCACGTGCAGCAGCTTCACGTGCAACAGCTTCACGTGCAGCAGCTTCACGTGCAACAGCTTCACGTGCAGCAGCTTCACGTGCAACAGGTTCACGTGCAGCAGCTTCACGTGCAACAGGTTCACGTGCAACAGCTTCACGTGCAGCAGCTTCACGTGCAGCAGCTTCACGTGCAGCAGCTTCACGTGCAGCAGCTTCACGTGCAGCAGCTTCACGTGCAGCAGCTTCACGTGCAGCAGCTTCACGTGCAACAGCTTCACGTGCAGCAGCTTCACGTGCTTCAGCTTCACGTGCAGCAGCTTCACGTGCAGCAGCTTCACATGCAGCAGCTTCACGTGCAGCAGCTTCACGTGCTTTAGCTTCACGTGCTTTAGCTTCACGTGCTTCAGCTTCACGTGCAGCAGCTTCACGTGCAGCAGCTTCACGTGCAACAGGTTCACGTGCAGCAGCTTCACGTGCTTTAGCTTCACGTGCTTCAGCTTCACGTGCAGCAGCTTCACGTGCAGCAGCTTCACGTGCAACAGGTTCACGTGCAGCAGCTTCACGTGCAACAGCTTCACGTGCAACAGCTTCACGTGCAGCAGCTTCACGTGCAACAGCTTCACGTGCAGCAGCTTCACGTGCAACAGCTTCACGTGCAACAGCTTCACGTGCAGCAGCTTCACGTGCAACAGCTTCACGTGCAACAGCTTCACGTGCAACAGCTTCACGTGCAACAGCTTCACGTGCAACAGCTTCACGTGCAGCAGCTTCACGTGCAACAGCTTCACGTGCAACAGCTTCACGTGCAACAGCTTCACGTGCAGCAGCTTCACGTGCAGCAGCTTCACGTGCTTTAGCTTCACGTGCAGCAGCTTCACGTGCAACAGCTTCACGTGCAGCAGCTTCACGTGCAACAGCTTCACGTGCAACAGCTTCACGAGCAGCAGCTTCACGTGCAGCAGCTTCACGTGCAGCAGCTTCACGTGCAACAGCTTCACGTGCAGCAGCTTCACGTGCAGCAGCTTCACGTGCAACAGCTTCACGTGCAACAGCTTCACGTGCAGCAGCTTCACGTGCTTTAGCTTCACGTGCAGCAGCTTCACGTGCAACAGCTTCACTCAGACCTTCCTATAATTGCAGTGTCTATAAAGAAGCAATTATTATGCAAATTATATTAAGACTTTCTGAACCAGTTACGAGACCTGCTGCACCCCACACCTGCTGCACCCCCACACCTGCAGCACCCCACACCTGCTTCACCCCACACCTGCTGCACCCCCACACCTGCTGCACCCCACACCTGCTGCACCCCGACACCTGCAGCACCCCACACCTGCTTCACCCCACACCTGCTGCACCCCCACACCTGCTGCACCCCACACCTGCTGCACCCCCACACCTGCTGCACCCCACACCTGCTGCACCCCCACACCTGCTGCACCCCCACACCTGCTGCACCCCACACCTGCTGCACCCCCACACCTGCTGCACCCCCACACCTGCTGCACCCCCACACCTGCTGCTCCCCACACCTGCTGCACCCCCACACCTGCTGCACCCCTACACCTGCTGCACCCCCACACCTGCTGCACCCCTACACCTGCTGCACCCCCACACCTGCTGCACCCCCACACCTGCTGCTCCCCACAACTGCTGCACCCCCACACTTGCTGCTCCCCACACCTGCTGCATCCCCACACATGCTGCTCCCCACACCTGCTGCACCTCCACACCTGCTGCACCCCACACCTGCAGCACCCCACACCTGCTGCACCCCACACCTGCTGCACCCCACACCTGCTGCACCCCCACACCTTCTGCACCCCCACACCTGCTGCACCCCACACCTGCTGCACCCCCACACCTGCTGCACCCCCACACCTGCTGCACCCCACACCTGCTGCACCCCCAGACCTGCTACACCCCACACCTGCAGCACCCCACACCTGCTGTACCCCTACACCTGCTGCACCCTGACACCTGCAACACCCCACACCTAGTGCACACTACACCTGCTGCACCGTACACCTGCAGCACCCCACACCTAGTGCACACTACACCTGCTGCACCCCACACCTGCAGCACCCCACACCTAGTGCACCCCACACCTGCTGCACCATACACCTGCTACACACAGCAACCCACACAAACATCACATGATGATAGTTTGCGGCAACAAGATCACTTAAACTGAATGAATGGTCCAACAAATGGCTTCTAAAGTTCAACCCGAGTAAATGTTGTCGGAGGAAACAGGAGGCCAGACACAGGATACCGAATGGGAGATGAAGTCCTTCATGAAACGGACAAAGAAAAAGATCTAGAGTTGATATCACACCAAACCTGTCTCCTGAAGCCCACATAACAGGAATAACATCAGCGGCGTATGCGAGGCTGGCTAACATCAAAACTGCCTTTGGTTCATCAGGAACCTGTGTAATTAATCATTCAGAACCTTGTATACCACGTATGTAAGACTAATCCTGGAGTATGCGGCCCCAGCATGGAGCCCGTACCTTGTCAAGCACAAGACGAAGCTGGAAAAAGTTCAGAGGTATGCCACTAGGCTAGTCCCAGAACTAAGAGGCATGAGTTACGAGGAAAGCTGAGTGAAATGCACCTCACGACACTGGAAGACAGAGAAGAAACAGGAGACATGACCACTACCTACAAAACTCTCTGAGGAATTGACAGGGTAGATAAAGATAAATTGTTTAACACGGGTGGTACGCGAACAAGGGGACACAGGTAGAGACGAGTACCCAAATGAGCCACAGGGACGTTAGAAAGAACTTTTTCAATGTCAGAGTAGTTAACAGGTGGAATGCATTAGGCAGTGATGTGGTGGAGGCTGACTCCATACACAGTTTAAAATGTAGATATGATAGAGCCCAGTAGTCTCAGGAATCTGTACACCAGCTGATTGACAGTTGAGAGGCGGGACCAAAGAGCCAGCGCTCAACCCCCTCAAGCACAACTAAGTGAGTACAACTAGGTGAGTACATCAACACACACACACACACACACACAGCCCCACACAGCCCCACACAGCCCCACACAGCACCATACAGCCCCACACAGCCCCACACAGCACCACACAGCACCACACAACACCACACAGCCCCACACAGCACCACACAGCCCCACACAGCACCACACAGCCCCACACAGCCCCACACAGCACCACACAGCACCACACAGCACCACACAGCACCACACAACACCACACAGCCCCACACAGCACCACACAGCCCCACACAGCACCACACAGCCCCACACAGCACCACACAGCCCCACACAGCACCACACAGCACCACACAGCCCCACACAGCCCCACACAGCACCACGCAGCCCCACACAGCCCCACACAGCACCACACAGCCCCACACAGCACCCCCACACAGCACCACACAGCACCACACAGCCCCTCACAGCCCCACACAGCCCCACACAGCACCACACAGCCCCACACAGCACCACACAGCACCACACAGCCCCACGCAGCACCACGCAGCCCCACACAGCAGCACACAGCACCACACAGCCCCACACAGCACCACGCAGCCCCACACAGCACCACACAGCCCCACACAGCCCCACACAGCCCCACACAGCCCCACACAGCCCCACACAGCACCACGCAGCACCACGCAGCTTCACACAGCCCCACAAAGCACCACGCAGCACCACACAGCCCCACACAGCACCACACAGCACCACACAGCCCCACACAGCACCACACAGCACCACACAGCCCCACACAGCCCCACACAGCACCACACAGCTCCACACAGCCCCACACAGCACCACACAGGCCCACACAGCCCCTCACAGCACCACACAGCCCCACACAGCACCACACAGCCCCACACAGCACCACACAGCACCACACAGCTCCACACAGCCCCACACAGCACCACACAGGCCCACACAGCCCCTCACAGCACCACACAGCCCCACACAGCACCACACAGCCCCACACAGCACCACACAGCTCCACACAGCCCCACACAGCACCACACAGCCCCACACTGCCCCACAAAGCACCACACAGCACCACACAGCACCACACAGCACCACACAGCACCACACAGCCCCACACAGCACCACACAGCTCCACATAGCCCTACACAGCACCACATAGCACCACACAGCACCACACAGCACCACACAGCCCCACACAGCACCACACAGCACCACACAGCCCCACATAGCACCACACAGCACCGCACAGCCCCACACAGGCCCACACAGCCCCACACAGCACCACACAGCACCACACAACACCACACAGCACCCACACAACACCACACAGCACCACACAGCACCGCACAGCCCCACACAGGCCCACACAGCCCCACACAGCACCACACAGCACCACACAGCACCACACAGCACCACACAGCACCACACAGCCCCACACAGCCCCACAAAGCACCACACATCACGACACAGCACCACACAGCACCACACAGCCCCACACTGCCCCACAAAGCACCACACAGCACCACACAGCCCCACACAGCACCACACAGCCCCACACTGCCCCACAAAGCACCACACAGCACCACACAGCACCACACAGCACCACGTAGCACATCACAGCACCACACAGCACCACACAGCCCCACACAGCACCACACAGCACCACACAGCCACACACAGCACCACACAGCCCCACACAGCCCCACATAGCCCCACACAGCGCCACACAGCCCCACACAGCGCCACACAGCACCACACAGCACCACACAGCACCACACAGCCTCACACAGCCCAACACAGCACCACACAGCCTCACACAGCCTCACACAGCACCACACAGCCCCACACAGCCCAACACAGCACCACACAGCCTCACACAGCCCCACACAGCACCACACAGCCCCACACAGCCTCACACAGCCTCACACAGCCTCACACAGCACCACACAGCCCCACACAGTCCCACACAGCCTCACACAGCCTCACACAGCCTCACACAGCACCACACAGCCTCACACAGCACCACACAGCACCACACAGCACCACACAGCCTCACACAGCCTCACACAGCACCACACAGCACCACACAGCACCACACAGCCTCACACAGCCTCACACAGCCTCACACAGCACCACACAGCCCCACACAGCCCCACACAGCCCAACACAGCACCACACAGCCTCTCACAGCCTCACACAGCACCACACAGCCTAACACAGCCTCACACAGCCCCACACAGCACCACACACCACCACACAGCCCCACACAGCCCAACACAGCACCACACAGCACCACACAGCCCCACACAGCACCACACAGCCCCACACAGCACCACACAGCACCTCACAGCACCACACAGCACCACACAGCCTAACACAGCCTCACACAGCCCCACACAGCACCACACACCACCACACAGCCCCACACAGCCCAACACAGCACCACACAGCCCCACACAGCACCACACAGCCCCACACAGCCCCACACAGCCCAACACAGCACCACACAGCCTCACACAGCCTCACACAGCACCACACAGCCTAACACAGCCTCACACAGCCCCACACAGCACCACACACCACCACACAGCCCCACACAGCCCAAAACAGCACCACACAGCACCACACAGCCCCACACAGCACCACACAGCCCCACACAGCACCACACAGCACCTCACAGCACCACACAGCACCACACAGCACCACACAGCACCACACAGCACCACGCAGCACATCACAGCACCACACAGCACCACACAGCACCACACAGCCCCACACAGCACCACACAGCACCTCACAGCACCACACAGCACCACACAGCACCACACAGCACCACACAGCACCACATGCACCACGCAGCACATCACAGCTGTAGTGATCAGCACTTATAATCCCGTTGGCGGACAATCATGCAAATTGAGTGTTAAAATTAATGCCCAGTGAGGGACAAACACGACCCCCTCCCCCCCTGACCCTCCCTCATTCATTGTACCCCTCCCTCACTCATTATACCGCTCCCTCACTCATTGTACTCCTCCCTCCCTCATTATACGTCTCCCTGACTCATCACAACTCTCCCTGACTCATCACAACTCCCCCTGACTCATCACAACTCTCCCTGACTCATCACAACTCTCCCTAACACATCACAACTCTCCCTGACTCATCACAACTCTCCCTAACACATCACAACTCTCTCTAACCCATCACAACTCTTCCTAACTCATCACAACTCTCCCTGACTCATCACAACTCTCCCTAACTCATCACAACTCTCTCTAACTCATCACAACTCTCGCTAACTCATCACAACTCTCCCTGACTCATCACAACTCTCCCTGACTCATCACAAGTCTCCCTAACACATCACAACTCTCTCTAACTCATCACAACTCTCCCTAACTCATCACAACTCTCCCTGACTCATCACAACTCTCCTTAACTCATCACAACTCTCTCTAACTCATCACAACTCTCCCTAACTCATCACAACTCTCCCTGACTCATCACAACTCTTCCTGACTCATCACAACTCTCCCTAACACATCACAACTCTCTCTAACTCATCACAACTCTCCCTAACTCATCACAACTCTCCCTGACTCATCACAACTCTCCCTAACTCATCACAACTCTCCCTGACTCATCACAACTCTCCCTAACTCATCACAACTCTCTCTAACTCATCACAACTCTCCCTAACTCATCACAACTCTCTCTAACTCATCACAACTCTCCCTAACTCATCACAACTCTCCCTGACTCATCACAAGTCTCCCTGACTCATCACAAGTCTCCCTAACACATCACAACTCTCTCTAACTCATCACAACTCTCCCTAACTCATCACAACTCTCCCTGACTCATCACAACTCTCCTTAACTCATCACAACTCTCTCTAACTCATCACAACTCTCCCTAACTCATCACAACTCTCCCTGACTCATCACAACTCTTCCTGACTCATCACAACTCTCCCTAACACATCACAACTCTCTCTAACTCATCACAACTCTCCCTAACTCATCACAACTCTCCCTGACTCATCACAACTCTCCCTAACTCATCACAACTCTCCCTGACTCATCACAACTCTCCCTAACTCATCACAACTCTCTCTAACTCATCACAACTCTCCCTGACTCATCACAACTCTTCCTGACTCATCACAACTTCCTGAGATATCACATCTCTCCCTGACTCATCACAACTCTCCTTGACTCATCACAACTTTCCCTGACTCATCACAACTCTCCCTGACTCATCACAACTCTCCCTGACTCATCACAACTCTCCCTGACTCATCACAACTGTGACCTTTCCTGGGGTAGGAGTATACCTGAAGATGGCCCTTAGAGTTCTTCGACTCCCCAAGCCCGTCCTCGCCCCAGGCTTAACCGGTGATAGCTTGATCCAACAGGCTGTTGCTTGAAGCGGCCCGCACATCCAACACAAGTCCTTAATCGATCAGTTAGAGGGCGATTTGATTAGAATCATTGACATATATATTTGACTCACTAATATCTCAATTATCTCATTAAAGACATTGTAGCTCACTTCCTTCTTGCCTATATACCCACACCCACTGGTACTCCATCCTTCTGAAGATATATTATTAATTACGAAAGTACTTGAGGAAATTCCTGTCTTAATCCTTCCTTCATGGCCTGACATTGTATATTATTGACATTGTATATATGATGACTGACAATGACTGACATTGTAAATATATATATATATATATATATATATATATATATATATATATATATATATATATATATATATATATATATATGTGTGTGTATATCACGAAAATAAACACGTGATTAAGAATGTGACAATGTCAGACCACGGAGGAAAAATGAAACAGGAAATTTCCTTAAGTACTTTCGTATATTAAATACATCTTCAGAAGGTCAATTCTGAAGATGTATTTAATATACGAAAGTACTTAAGGAAATTTCCTGTTTCATTTTTCCTCCGTGGTCTGGCATTGTCATATATATATATATATATATATATATATATATATATATATATATATATATATATATATATATATCCAGAATCTATATATATATATAATATCCAGAATCACAGTACTTGGCCTACTATGCAAGGTCCCATGCTCCTAACAGGCTGAATGATTTGCGTTATTTTCAAATATTTATTTCCAGATTGGTTCTTTTCTAACAATAATAATCTATTACATTAAGAACATGAATTACTGACTTAGTTATAGTAAGGTTTGAGTTGGTCATGTCAGTTCATGTCAGGTCATGTCAGGTCATGTCATGTCAGGTCATGTCAGGTCAGGTCAGGTCAGGTCAGGTCATATCAGGTCAGGTCATGTCAGGTCATGTCAGGTCATGTCATGTCAGGTCAGGTCAGGTCAGGTCAGGTCAGGTCAGGTCAGGTCAGGTCAGGTCATGTCATGTCATGTCATGTCATGTCATGTCATGTCAGGTCATGTCAGGTCAGGTCAGGTCAGGTCAGGTCAGGTCAGGTCATGTCATGTCATGTCATGTCATGTCATGTCATGTCATGTCATGTCATGTCATGTCAGGTCAGGTCAGGTCAGGTCAGGTCAGGTCAGGTCAGGTCAGGTCAGGTCATGTCATGTCATGTCATGTCATGTCATGTCATGTCATGTCATGTCATGTCATGTCATGTCATGTCATGTCATGTCATGTCATGTCATGTCATGTTTGCACAGGTCAGGTTAAATTCGTTAAAATTTTTACGTTAGTTTTAACTCAAATCACATCAAATAGCAATCATATATAAGACAATGAAAACTTGATATTTTCACACGAAAAAATATTATATAAATTAAATATTTCACGAAAATTCGTTTGTTAGCGAATTGTGGAGAGGGAGAGAGAAGGGTGGCGAGGGTGGCGAAGGGGGGTGGCGAGAGGGGGTGGCGAGGTGGCGATGGGGGGTGGCGAGAGGGGGTGGCGAGGTGGCGATGGGGGGGGGGGGCAGTGAAGGGGCCGGGGGGGGGGGGGCGTTGGGTTTCTGGTTTGATGTGCTTTTTCCCAGATTGGTTCCTGATGGTGAGGCGACCCGCTGAGCGGCGCTTATCACCACTACTCCTCCGACCCTTGCCGCTCCCTCCTCACCCTGGAGCACGTCCTCACCCTGGAGCACGTCCTCACCCTGGAGCACGTCCTCACCCTGGTGCACGTCCTCACCCTGGTGCACGTCCACACCCTGGAGCACGTCCTCACCCTGGTGCACGTCCTCACCCTGGTGCACGTCCTCACCCTGGTGCACGTCCACACCCTGGAGCACGTCCTCACCCTGGTGCACGTCATCACCCTGGTGCACGTCCTCACCCTGGTGCACGTCCACACCCTGGAGCACGTCCTCACCCTGGTGCACGTCCTCACCCTGGAGCACGTCCTCACCCTGGTGCACGTCCACACCCTGGTGCACGTCCACACCCTGGTGCACGTCCACACCCTGGTGCACGTCCTCACCCTGGGGCACGTCCTCACCCTGGAGCACGTCCTCACCCTGGAGCACGTCCTCACCCTGGTGCACCTCCACACCCTGGAGCACGTCCTCACCCTGGAGCACGTCTTCACCCTGAAGCACGTCCTCACCCTGGAGCACGTCTTCACCCTGGAGCACGTCCTCACCCTGGAGCACGTCTTCACCCTGGAGCACGTCCTCACCCTGAAGCACGTCATCACCCTGGAGCACGTCATCACCCTGGAGCACGTCATCACCCTAGGGCACGTCATCACCCTGGAGCACGTCATCACCCTGGAGCACGTCATCACCCTGGAGCACGTCATCACCTTAGAGAACGTCATCAACCTGTAACACGTCCACACCCTGGTGCACGTCTTCACCCTGGAGCACGTCTTCACCCTAGAGCACGTCATCACCCTGGAGCACGTCATCACCTTAGAGCACGTCATCACCCTGGAGCACGTCATCACCCTGGAGCACGTCCACACCCTGAAGCACATCATCACCTTAGAGCACGTCATCACCCTGGAGCACGTCATCACCCTGGAGCACGTCCTCACCCTGGAGCACGTCCTCACCCTGGAGCACGTCATCACCCTGGAGCACATCACCTTAGAGCACGTCATCACCCTGGAGCACGTCATCACCCTGGAGCACGTCCTCACCCTGGAGCACGTCCTCACCCTGGAGCACGTCATCACCCTGGAGCACGTCATCACCCTAGGGCACGTCCTCACCCTGGTGCACGTCTTCACCCTGGAGCACGTCATTACCCTAGGGCACGTCCTCACCCTGGAGCACATCATCACCCAAGGGCCTGGAGCATGTCCTCACCCTGGAGCACGTCCTCACCCTGGAGCACATCATCACCTTAGAGCACATTATCACCTTAGAGCACGTCATCAACCTGTAACACGTCCACACCCTGAAGCACGTCCACACCCTGGAGCACGTCCACACCCTGGAGCACCTCCTCACCCTGGAGCACGTCCACACCCTGGAGCACCTCCTCACCCTGGAGCACGTCATGGGGTGTGTGAGGCGGGCAGGGGGGGTGGCGGGGGTGGCGGGGGCAGACAGTGTTGTTTACAATGTGCTGCGCCAAATCAGTGGCCACACACTGCTGGTCGACTCGGGATTTTGCCTCAGAACCTTTGCATACACAATAAGTTGTCCCGCTGGCCTGCTGGCCTGCTGGCCTGGCCTGCTGATCCCGGCCTAGTGGCCCCGGGGCCACATAGCCGATGGGGCCAGGAGGGGAGGGTGGGGAGGAGCATCAACTGGGCCAAGCGGCGGCAATGTGGGCCAAGGGAGCCACATTAGGGCCAGGAGTGTGGAGACAGTGTTAAGAGACAATCGAGGATTGTACCTGGAAAGTTGTTCTACTCCTTAAACCCGGCTTGAGGCCAGGCTTGGCTTGTGAGAGTTTGGTCCACCAGGCTGTTGCTTGGAGCGGCTCGCAGGGCCACATATCCACCACAGCCCGGTTGGTCCGGTACTTCCACAAAAAACTGGACAGTTTTCTGCAAGAACACTTCCTGCTTTGTACCAGAAATATTTCTTATACAAACTGGGAGGATATTGAGCAACCGTGGCTCTCTGATGTTCATACAGTACTTTTGTGTTGTTACTAAGCTACTCTTTACTAGTTTTATTTAAAAATTTATTCCATATTGTTCTCTCCTGCAAATTATTTTGCTGTACAAATTTAGGACCTGGCCCTCCAGTGTCTTCCATGTATATATTATTTGATACCTCTCTCGTTTTCTTTCTAGGAAGTACAGTTTGAGGGTTTGAGACGATCTCCATAATCTAGGTACTTTATCGCGTCTTTGAATGCTTAATGTTTTCTGTATGTCCTTGTATTTCAGCAATCTCTCCTGCTTTGAAGGGGGGAAGTGAGTACTGAGCAGTACTCAAGCCGGGACAGTACATGTGATTTAAAGAGTACAACCATTGTGATGGGATCCCTGGATTTGAGAGTTCTCGTAATCCATCCTTTCACTGTCGCAATATTTGCTTGGTTATGCTCCCTAAACGTTAGGTCGTCACACATCATTATTCCCAAATCCTTGACATGTTGCTGTCCTACTATGGGCAGGCTTGGTTGTGTTTTGTAGCCTGTGTTATGTTTAAGGTCTTCAGTTTTACTGTGCCTAAGTACCTGGAATATATACCAATTTACTGGCTTGAGTGAGGCAGCAGCGAGGCGAGAGTAAACACCATGACGTCACCATGTGATGTCATGGTGCAAAGTGTGTTATATAACTTGAGGGCAGAGCGGTGCCCAGACAGGGGGAGGGCAGAGCGGTGCCCAGCCAGGGGGGGGGCAGAGCGGTGCCCAGCCAGGGGGGGGGGGCAGAGCGGTGCCCAGACAGGGGGAGGGCAGAGCGGTGCCCAGACAGGGGGAGGGCAGAGCGGTGCCCAGCCAGGGGGGGGGCAGAGCGGTGCCCAGCCAGGGAGGGGGAGCAGAGCGGTGCCCAGCCAGGGGGGGGGGGGGCAGAGCGGTGCCCAGCCAGGGGGGGGGGCAGAGCGGTGCCCAGCCAGGGGGGGGGGGCAGAGCGGTGCCCAACCAGGGGGGGGGGGCAGAGCGGTGCCCAGCCAGGGGGGGGGGGGGCAGAGCGGTGCCCAGCCAGGGAGGGGGAGCAGAGCGGTGCCCAGCCAGGGGGGGGGCAGAGCGGTGCCCAGCCAGGGGGGGGGGCAGAGCGGTGCCCAGCCAGGGGGGGGCAGAGCGGTGCCCAGCCAGGGGGGGGGGGCAGAGCGGTGCCCAGCCAGGGGGGGGGCAGGGGCGGACTGGGGCATTGTACCTGCTAGTTCTCTCATCAACAACATAAGGCACTAGTGGAAGAGGGGACAGGTGGGCGTGTGGGGCTTGTGAGGGCGGCAGGTGGGCGGCAGGTGGGCGTGTGGGGCGTGTGAGGGCGGCAGGTGGGCGACAGGTGGGCGTGTGGGGCTTGTGAGGGCGGCAGGTGGGCGACAGGTGGGCGTGTGGAGCTTGTGAGGGCGGCAGGTGGGCGTGTGAGGGCGGCTGATGGGCGGCAGGTGGGCGGCCCCGCCTCCTATATTAAAAACCAATGGTTGGCTTAACAAAAACAGAGAGAGATGCTTGGTAATCAATGGGAGCCGTCGAGCCTGGTCTCTTCTCCCCATTCTCTCTCCCTCTCTCCCCGTCTCCCCAATGTCTCTCCCAGTCTCCCCATTGTCTCTCCCTCTCCCCCCCCCCTCCCCCGTGTCTCCCATTGTCTCATCTCTCTCCTCCTACCTTTGGCTGCCATGGCTTTGACTCATTGTTCTTATTCTGTGCTTATTGGTGCATGCCATCGCCTTCGTTATTGCTATGCCCGTCTCTGTCTCTCTCTCTCTCTCTCTCTCTCTCTGTCTCTCTCTCTCTCTCTCTGTCTCTCTCTCTGTCTGTCTCTCTCTCTCTGTCTGTCTCTCTCTCTCTCTCTGTCTCTCTCTCTCTCTCTCTGTCTCTCTCTCTGTCTCTCTCTCTGTCTCTCTCTCTGTCTCTCTCTCTGTCTCTCTCTCTGTCTCTCTCTCTGTCTCTCTCTCTGTCTCTCTCTCTCTCTCTCTCTCTCTCTCTCTCTCTCTCTCTCTCTCTCTCTCTCTCTCTCTCTCTCTCTCTCTCTCTCTCTCTCTCTCTCTCTCTGTCTCTGTCTGTCTCTCTCTCTGTCTCTGTCTGTCTCTCTCTCTCTCTCTCTCTCTCTCTCTCTCTCTCTGTCTCTCTCTGTCTCTCTCTGTCTCTCTCTCTGTCTCTCTCTCTGTCTCTCTCTCTGTCTCTCTCTCTGTCTCTCTCTCTGTCTCTCTCTCTGTCTCTCTCTCTGTCTCTCTCTCTGTCTCTCTCTCTCTCTCTCTCTCTCTCTCTCTCTCTCTCTCTCTCTCTCTCTCTCTCTCTCTCTCTCTCTCTCTCTCTCTCTGTCTCTCTCTCTCTCTACTATCACGTCTAAGCTCACATGGTTGAATTAAATCCAAGAATTCTCCCATATTGAACCTGTCTACAGTAATCCAGTACACACCTGACATGAGCCTTAGCTGTTAGTACACACCTGACATGAGCCTTAGTTGTTAGTACACACCTGACATGACCCTTAGCTGTTAGTACACACCTGACATGAGCCTTAGTTGTTAGTACACACCTGACATGACCCTTAGCTGTTAGTACACACCTGACATGACCCTTAGCTGTTAGTACACACCTGACATGACCCTTAGCTGTTAGTACACACCTGACATGACCCTTAGTTGTTAGTACACACCTGACATGAGCCTTAGCTGTTAGTACACACCTGACATGACCCTTAGGTGTTAGTACACACCTGACATGACCCTTAGTTGTTAGTACACACCTGACATGAGCCTTAGCTGTTAGTACACACCTGACATGACCCTTAGTTGTTAGTACACACCTGACATGACCCTTAGTTGTTAGTACACACCTGACATGACCCTTAGTTGTTAGTACACACCTGACATGACCCTTAGTTGTTAGTACACACCTGACATGACCCTTAGTTGTTAGTACACACCTGACATGACCCTTAGTTGTTAGTACACACCTGACATGACCCTTAGTTGTTAGTACACACCTGACATGACTCACTCCCACTCCCTGATGGGCGCCACACACCCTGATGGGCGCCACACACCCTGATGGGCGCCACACTCCCTGATGGGCGCCACACTCCCTGATGGGCACCACACTCCCTGATGGGCGCCACACTCCCTGATGGGCGCCACACTCCCTGATGGGCGCCACACTCCCTGATGGGCGCCACACTCCCTGATGGGTGCCACACTCCCTGATGGGCGCCACACTCCCTGATGGGCGCCACACTCCCTGATGGGCGCCACACACCCTGATGGGCGCCACACACCCTGATGGGCGCCACACTCCCTGATGGGCGCCACACTCCCTGATGGGCGCCACACTCCCTGATGGGCGCCACACTCCCTGATGGGCGCCACACTCCCTGATTGGCACCACACTCCCTAATGAGCGCCACACTCCCTGATGGGCGCCACACTCCCTGATTGGCACCACACTCCCTAATGAGCGCCACACTCCCTGATGGGCACCCACACTCCCTGATGGGCGCCACACACCCTGATGGGCGCCACACTCCCTAATGGGCACCCACACTCCCTGATGGGTGCCACACTCCCTGATGGGCGCACCACGAGCCTAACCCCCCCCCCAGCCTCCACTTGTTCACTACTGCCACCAACTAAGTGTAATAATTAATCACTCCGCGGACCCCGGGCAGGGCGGAAATGGTTGGGCACTGTTTCCCTTCACCAGATGGCTCTGCTCACAGGCATCCTGGAGTTAGGCAACTGTTGTGGTCTGCAGCCTCGGGAGACTCACTAGCTGGCTTATGGGGGGGGGGGAGGCCATCGATCATGCTAAGTGCAGGCTTCCTGTCCCCAACGACAAGATATATATACAAGTGTGTGAGCGTAGTTCGAGTCTGCCAGTACCGGTCTAGCCCAACCTGACCTGCAGGTCACACCTCTCCACACCGGAAGGGCACCAATCTGGGTTTTGATTGGTCGTGCTCAGCTTCCCGTAACCCCATTGGCTCAAGTAAGGTCCACGTCACCAACGCCCTTCCGACACGTCTCTGCCATTAACAATGGGTAAAAAAAGACCTATACAGACTCTAGGACTCCCGCCAGAGGGGCGACAGGCCGCCCTAGTGACCCTCTCCACCCACCGCCACACACTGACCACCACCTCACCACAGTGGTATAATTCCACGTCTAAATTAAATAATCACGAATTGCAAACCGATTGGCGGGGTGTTGAACCCGCCCCAGGCACCCAACCGGGCCTGGGGGTGGGTGGGAAAGTCTGGGAAGGCCTGGGGGTGGGTGGGAAAGTCTGGGAAGGCCTGGTGGTGGCCTGGGAAAGTCTGGGAAGGCCTGGGGGTGGCTGGGAAAGTCTGGGAAGGCCTGAGGGTGGCTGGGAAAGTCTAGGAAGGCCTGGGGGTGGCTGGGAAAGTCTGGGAAGGCCTGGGGGTGGCTGGGAAAGTCTGGGAAGGCCTGGGGGTGGCTGGGAAAGTCTACGAAGGCCTGAGGGTGGCTGGGAAAGTCTAGGAAGGCCTGGGGGTGCCTGGGAAAGTCTGGGAAGGCCTGGGGGTGACTGGGAAAGTCTGGGAAGGCCTGGGGGTGGCTTGAAAGTCTAGGAAGGCCTGGGGGTGGCTGGGAAAGTCTGGGAAGGCCTGAGGGTGGCTGGGAAAGTCTAGGAAGGCCTGGGGGTGCCTGGGAAAGTCTGGGAAGGCCTGGGGGTGGCTGGGAAAGTCTAGGAAGGCCTGGGGGTGGCTGGGAAAGTCTGGGAAGGCCTGGGGGTGGCTGGGAAAGTCTGGGAAGGCCTGGGGGTGCCTGGGAAAGTCTGGGAAGGCCTGGGGGTGGCTGGGAAAGTCTAGGAAGGCCTGGGGGTGGCTGGGAAAGTCTGGGAAGGCCTGGGGGTGCCTGGGAAAGTCTGGGAAGGCCTGGGGGTGGCTGGGAAAGTCTAGGAAGGCCTGAGGGTGGCTGGGAAAGTCTAGGAAGGCCTGGGGGTGGCTGGGAAAGTCTAGGAAGGCCTGGGGGTGGCTGGGAAAGTCTGGGAAGGCCTGGGGGTGCCTGGGAAAGTCTGGGAAGGCCTGGGGGTGGCTGGGAAAGTCTGGGAAGGCCTGGGGGTGGCTGAGAAAGTCTGGGAAGGCCTGGGGGTGGTTGGGAAAGTCTGGGAAGGCCTGGGGGTGGCTGGGAAAGTCTGGGAAGGCCTGGGGGTGCCTGGGAAAGTCTGGAAAGGCCTGGGGGTGGCTGGGAAAGTCTAGGAAGGCCTGGGGGTGGCTGGGAAAGTCTGGGAGGGCCTGGGGGTGCCTGGGAAAGTCTGGGAAGGCCTGGGGGTGGCTGGGAAAGTCTAGGAAGGCCTGGGGGTGGCTGGGAAAGTCTAGGAAGGCCTGGGGTGGCTGGGAAAGTCTAGGAAGGCCTGGGGGTGGCTGGGAAAGTCTGGGAAGGCCTGGGGGTGGCTGGGAAAGTCTAGGAAGGCCTGGGGGTGGCTGGGAAAGTCTGGGAAGGCCTGGGGGTGCCTGGGAAAGTCTGGGAAGGCCTGGGGGTGGCTGGGAAAGTCTAGGAAGGCCTGGGGGTGGCTGGGAAAGTCTGGGAAAGTCTGGGAAGGCCTGGGGGTGGCTGGGAAAGTCTAGGAAGGCCTGGGGGTGGCTGGGAAAGTCTGGGAAGGCCTGGGGGTGCCTGGGAAAGTCTGGGAAGGCCTGGGGGTGGCTGGGAAAGTCTGGGAAGGCCTGGGGGTGGCTGGGAAAGTCTAGGAAGGCCTGGGGGTGGCTGGGAAAGTCTAGGAAGGCCTGGGGGTGGCTGGGAAAGTCTAGGAAGGCCTGGGGGTGGCTGGGAAAGTCTGGGAAGGCCTGGGGGTGCCTGGGAAAGTCTGGGAAGGCCTGGGGGTGGCTGGGAAAGTCTGGGAAGGCCTGGGGGTGGCTGGGAAAGTCTGGGAAGGCCTGGGGGTGGCCGGGAAAGTCTGGGAAGGCCTGGGGGTGGCTGGGAAAGTCTGGGAAGGCCTGGGGGTGGCTGGGAAAGTCTGGGAAGGCCTGGGGGTGGCTGGGAAAGTCTGGGAAGGCCTGGGGGTGGCTGGGAAAGTCTGGGAAGGCCTGGGGGTGGCCGGGAAAGTCTGGGAAGGCCTGGGGGTGGCTGGGAAAGTCTGGGAAGGCCTGGGGGTGGCTGGGAAAGTCTGGGAAGGCCTGGGGGTGGCCGGGATAAGAACTTAGAGTCTCGCTCTTCAGGAAATCCATTAGGCAATGCATGTCAGTGTTGCCAGACTGTGAGCGTCGGAATAACAGATTACGCGCGCCGGGGTGGGCGGCGGCGCTACGGAGGTCCCCAGCCGGCCGGCCCTGTCTCCCTTACCACTGGCCGGTTGGGGTCACGTCAGGCTCCTGGGGGGTCAGGTCTGGCTCCTGGGGGTCAGGTCTGGCTCCCGGGGGTCAGGTCCGGCTCCTGGGGGTCAGGTCTGGCTCCTGGAAGTCAGGCCCGGCTCCTGGAGGTCAGGTCCGGCTCCTGGGGGTCAGGTCTGGCTCCTGGGGGTCAGGTCCGGCTCCTGGGGGTCAGGTCTGGCTCCTGGAAGTCAGGCCCGGCTCCTGGAGGTCAGGTCCGGCTCCTGGGGGTCAGGTCCGGCTCCTGGGGGTCAGGTCCGGCTCCTGGGGGTCAGGTCCGGCTCCTGGGGGTCAGGTCCGGCTCCTGGGGTCAGGTCCGGCTCCTGGGGGTCAGGTCCGGCTCCTGGGGTCAGGTCCGGCTCCTGGGGGTCATGTCCGGCTCCTGGGGGTCAGGTCCGGCTCCTTGATGTTCGGGGCAAGAGAGCTGCAAGAGGAAACCCGTCGGGCAGATGGCCAGTTTTTCTGTTATAAGTTTGCGGGGAGAGGGGGGGGGGGCTAGAGTGACGGTACAGGGCCCTAGAGTGACGGTACAGGGCCCTAGAGTGACGGTACAGGGCCCTAGAGTGACGGTACAGGGCCCTAGAGTGACGGTACAGGGCCCTAGAGTGACGGTACAGGGCCCCAGAGTGACGGTACATGGCCTAGAGTGACGGTTCAGGGCCCTAGAGTGACGGTACAGGGGAATAGAGTGACGGTACAGGGCCCAGAGTGACGGTACAGGGCCCTAGCGTGACGGTACAGGGCCTAGAGTGACGGTTCAGGGCCCTAGAATGACGGTACAGGGCCCTAGAGTGACGGTACAGGGCCTAGAGTGACGGTTCAAGACCCTAGAGTGACAGTACAGGGCCCTAGAGTGACGGTACATGGCCCAGAGTGACTGTACAGGGCCCTAGAGTAACAGTACAAGGCCCTAGAGTGACGGTACAGGACCCTTGAGTGACGGTACAGGGCCCTAGAGTGACGGTACAGGGCCCTAGAGTGACGGTACAGGGGCCCTAGAGTGACGGTACAGGGTCCTAGAGTGACGGTACAGGGCCCTAGAGTGACGGTACAGGGCCCTAGAGTGACGGTACAGGGTTCTAGAGTGACGGTACAGGGCCCTAGAGTGACGCTACAGGGCCCCTAGAGTGACGGTACAGGGGCCCTAGAGTGACGGTACAGGGTCCTGGAGTGACGGTACAGGGCCCTAGAGTGACGGTACAGGGCCCTAGAGTGACGGTACAGGGCCCAGAGTGACGGTACAGGGCCCTAGAGTAACGGTACAAGGCCCTAGAGTGACGATACAGGACCCTAGAGTGACGGTACAGGGCCCTAGAGTGACGGTACAGGGCCCTAGAGTGACGGTACAGGGCCATAGTGACGGTACAGGGCCCAGAGTGACGGTACAGGGCCCTAGCGTGACGGTACAGGGCATAGAGTGACGGTTCAGGGCCCTAGAGTGACGGTACAGGGCCCTAGAGTGACGGTTCAGGGCCCTAGCGTGACGGTACAGGGCCTAGAGTGATGGTACAGGGCCCTGGAGTGACGGTACAGGGCCAATAGTGACGGTACAGGGCCCTAGAGTGACGGTACAGGGCCCTAGAGTGACGGTGCAGGGCCAAGAGTGATGGTACAGGGCCAAGAGTGACGGTACAGGGCCCCAGAGTGACGGTACAGGGCCCCAGAGTGACGGTACAGGGCCCCAGAGTGACGGTACAGGGCCCTAGAGTGACGGTGCAGGGCCAATAGTGACGGTACAGGGCCCTAGAGTGACGGTACAGGGCCCTAGAGTGACGGTACAGGGCCCTAGAGTGACGGTTCAGGGCCCTAGCGTGACGGTACAGGGCCTAGAGTGATGGTACAGGGCCCTAGAGTGACGGTTCAGGGCCCTAGAGTGACGGTACAGGGCCCTAGAGTGACGGTACAGGGCCCTAGAGTGACGGTACAGGGCCCAGAGTGACGGTTCAGGGCCCTAGAGTGACGGTACAGGGCCCTAGAGTGACGGTACAGGGCCCTAGAGTGACGGTACAGGGCCCTAGAGTGACGGTACAGGGCCCAGAGTGACGGTTCAGGGCCCTAGAGTGACGGTACAGGGCCCTAGAGTGACGGTACAGGCCCCAGAGTGACGGTTCAGGGCCCTAGAATGACGGTTCAGGGCCCTAGAGTGACGGTACAGGGCCGTAGAGTGACGGTACAGGGCCCTAGAGTGACGGTACAGGGTACATCCCCGCCCGTCACCCCCACCCGTCCCCCCCCCCGCCCGTCACCCCCGCCCGTCACCCCCACCCGTCACCCCCGCCCGTCACCGGTGACCACACCAGGACAAATCACACCGACTCTAATTCCCATCTACAGGAATGGCGTCGTTTAATACGGCACTTTGTAAACAATTAACACCGCGGGCCGCTGGCGTTATGGTCCCGTTTACATAATATTTCCATCCATCTTCTCAATGCAGATTTAAACCAGCAATATGTTGTTGAGCTTTGTAAAGAAACTGCTTTTTCCCCTGGCTTTATTTTTTAACACTGTCAGTTTAATTAGTTTCTGGATTGTCTAATTTTATATATATATATATATATATATATATATATATATATATATATATATATATATATATATATATATATATATATATATGTGTGTGTGTGAACAAGCCTGAATGGTCCCCAGGACTATATGCGACTGAAAACTCACACCCCAGAAGTGACTCGAACCCATACTGCCAGGAGCATTTGCAACTGGTGTTCAGGGTACCTAATCCACTCGACCATCACGACCAGATATAAGGAGGTGATAGCTGAAGCTATATTGAATCACCCCCCCCCCCCCCGGCCGGCACTCGGATGGTAATCTTGGGCATAGTATTTTATCAAATCACCTCATTCTTTGGGGCACTCGTGACAAATAGCTTCGGCTATCACCTCCTTATGCCCGGTCGTGATGGTCGAGTGGATTAGGTACCCTGTACACCAGTTGCAAAATGCTCTTGGCAACATGGGTTCGAGTCACTTCTGGGGTGTGAGTTTTCAGTCGCATATAGTCCTGGGGACCATTCAGGCTTGTTCACATATATATATATATATATATATATATATATATATATATATATATATATATATATATATATATATATATATATATATATAACTCTCCGAAGTTCCTTTTTACATTTTATTGTAGTCTGACGCCTAGGGATGCGTTTGGCAAGGAACACCTTACATTATCAAAGACAAATGTGGAGGCCGTGGTCGAGGACCGTTCCCCGGGGTCACTAAGCCCCGAAAACACGTCAAGGTACCTTGCAAAACGCATCCCCAGGCATGAGACAACAGTAAAATGTAAAAAGGAACTTTGGAGAGTTAATTTTTCGTCTTCCTTTGACAGTGAAGAAAAACGTAAGAAGTATTGAGATCACCTAACCTTCTTAATCATAGGGAGCGGCGAAGGATTGGCTGAGGTGATTGTTGCCTGACTTGTAGCTGTCCGCCAGGTCTTACATCTTCCCCTCTGGGTGAGTGGGATATCTAACAGGTGTGTGGTCGGTGCTGTAGTCATGTGTGTGGTGATACTGGCGCCGGCTCCCGCCTGGAGACACCCTCCAGCGTGCCCAGGCTCCCACCACCGTCGGTGTGGGTGAGTACTGTGGTGTGGGGAGGCGCCACCACAGTACTCACACGCACCCACCTCAGACACGTCTTACCTGGAAACAATATATTAGAGGGCAGCGAGGGAGGGAGGGCAGCGAGAGAGGGAGGGCAGCGAGGGCGGGAGGGCAGCGAGGGCGGGAGGGCAGCGAGGGAGGGAGGGGGAGGGCAGGGTTAGGGGAGGGCAGCGTGAGGGCAGGGTTAGGGGAGGGCAGCGTGACATGTTACAGGTCACATCCTTCCCCCCCCCCCCTCCCACTCTCACACTGTCAGTGATCGAGTGAGAGTGACCGTCCTCTAACGACGGACCGACTCGACAACCGATGCTTACTCATGACCCTCAAACTGCCGTGTGACCCTCACACTCACTCACACCTCATACTCACACCTCACCTCATACTCACTCACACCTCACACTCACTCACACCTCATACTCACACCTCACCTCATACTCACTCACACACCACACTCACTCCCACCTCATACTCACTCTCACCTCATACTCATTCTCACCTCATACTCACTCTCACCTCATACTCACTCTCACCTTATACTCATTCACACATCATACTCACTCACACCTCATACTCACTCCTTCATACCTCACACCCTTCATTTAACTTTCTCTTCATTCACATCTTGCCAATATTTCTACTTTGTAAAACATGGCTTTGTAGATCGATTGGCCAATGAGGCTTGCAGGAAAGAAAACATTGATTATGACTTTGGACTATCTAATGCAGTTATTAGAAACATACAAATTAAAGAAATTAATTCAGATTTAGAAGAACTAAGAAATGCCCAGAGACCTGGAAGCTGCAGTATTAAAAGTTATGACAAGTTTTGTAATAATAGGTATTTGTATGGTCAGCACAGTAACCGGACCAGGCAATGTGATGTAGTCATTGTGGTAATTCGCCTTGGCTATAGACACATCTGGCAGGTTAGTGAGGCTGAGCCACTACCAGAATACTCAGATTGTAAACTCTGTGATAAACCTTTAATGCATTCACTAGAACACTATATTGATGAATGTGAAACCGTAAAGGACTTTAGACCTCCTGGCCTCTTGTACCACCAACTGTGTAACTATTTTATTGACTCAGGTGTTCTGGACGACATCCTAACAATTTACCCAAAATTTGCTTGTCCATTTTAAAGAATGAAGAACAATTTTCATTTATATTACTTCTAAGCTGCATCACTTATGAACCCATCCCTGCCCTTGTGTGGCAGTGCACAATAGAAAGTTGTTTTCACATATCCATACATTAAAGCATTGATTGTAACCATGATATATATGTGCTTCCGCCTACAGTTTAGACCTATTGTCTTGTGTATGACCCTCTGTCCTGCGTGACAGTGAATACCAGCATTATCCTCACTTTAATAAGACTTAATCAAAATCCTCAGATTAGGCAAAATCGTAATTAATTTTGTCAATAAAGATGTTAATAATAATAATAATAATAATATTTCCACTCAACCATGCTCTTCATCTTGAGGTTATCTTGAGATGATTTCGGGGCTTTAGTGTCCCCGCGGCCCGGTCCTCGACCAGGCCTCCACTCCCAGGAAGCAGCCCGTGACAGCTGATCAACACCCAGGTACCTATTTTACTGCTAGGTAACAGGGGCATAGGGTGAAAGAAACTCTGCCCATTGTTTCTCTCCGGCGCCCGGGATCGAACCCGGGACCACAGGATCACAAGTCCAGTGATTGGTCCACTCGGCCGACTGGTTTACTCACTAAAACTCATTCACTATCCTTCACTCAGCTCCACTCCAGTCCGTTAGCGTGCACTTCAAGTCTCACTCTCACCATGCCACTCTCACACTGACTCTCACTCACACTCACACAATGGTAAACACAGGGGGGGGGGGGGGTGTCAACCACTGATTTATACCCCAGCCACACTCTCCCTCTCTCTCCCTCTCCCTCTCTTTCTCCCTCCCTCTCTCCTTCTCCCTCTCCCTTTCCCTCTCTCCCTCCCTCTCTCCCTCCCTCTCTCTCCCTTCCTCTCTCTCCCTTCCTCTCTCTCCCTTCCTCTCTCTCCCTCCCTCTCTCTCTCTCCCTCTCTCCCTCCCTCCCTCCCTCCCTCCCTCCCTCCCTCCCTCCTCCTCCCTCCCTCCCTCCCTCCCTCCCTCCTCTCTCTCCCTTCCTCTCTCTCCCTCCCTCACTCTCTCTCCCTCCCTCTCCCTCTCCCTTTCCCTCTCCCTCTCTCTCCCTCTCCCTCTTCCTCCTTCCCTCTCTCTCCCTTCCTCTCTCTCTCCTCCCTCACTCTCCCTCTCCCTTCCCTCTCCCTCTCCCTTTCCCTCTCCCTCTCTCTCCCTCTCCCTCTCCCTCCTTCCCTCTCTCTCCCTCTCCCTCTCTCTCCCTCTCTCTCTCCCTCCCTCTCCCTCTCCCTGTGTTTGTCTTCATCTCAGCCTAGACAAGGACTTCCGTTACTCCTGTCAGCTGAGATTGACTCTGGGAGCGTCTGTCTCTCCTTCACCTCTGACAACTGACAGTTTTATGGACGGCCGCAGACAGGGAGCTTTGGCGGCCTGGAGAGACAGGAACGTAAACCCAGCTGTATACCAGAGACAGGAAGGTAATCCCAGCTGTATACCAGAGACGGGAAGGTAATCCCAGCTGTATACCAGAGACAGGAAGGTAATCCCAGCTGTATACCAGAGACGGGAAGGTAATCCCAGCTGTATACCAGAGACGGGAAGGTAATCCCAGCTGCTATACCAGAGACAGGAAGGTAATCCCAGCTGTATACCAGAGACGGGAAGGTAATCCCAGCTGTATACCAGAGACGGGAAGGTAATCCCAGCTCTATACCAGAGACAGGAAGGTAAACCCAGCTGTATACCAGAGACGGGAAGGTAAACCCAGCTGTATACCAGGGTCACAATGGTGGTGACGGGGGTCACAATGGTGGTGACGGGGGTCACAATGGTGGTGACGGGGGTCACAATGGGGGTGACGGGGGGTCACAATGGTGGTGACGGGGGTCACAATGGTGGTGACGGGGGTCACAATGGTGGTGACGGGGGTCACAATGGGGGTGACGGGGGTCACAATGGTGGTGACGGGGGTCACAATGGTGGTGACGGGGGTCACAATGGTGGTGACGGGGGTCACAATGGGGGTGACGGGGGTCACAATGGTGGTGACGGGGGTCACAATGGGGGTGACGGGGGTCACAATGGTGGTGACGGGGGTCACAATGGGGGGACAATGAGGCTCAACACTCATTTCTGCACAATCCAATTTCTCTGTGACGAGACGCACGGGCCGGTCATACTGCCAGGAGGGCAGCGGAGGGCAGCCAGGAGGGCAGGGGTGGGCAGCCAGGGAGGGAGGGGGTGGGCAGCCAGGGAGGGAGGGGTGGGCAGCTAGGGAGGGAGGGAGGGGTGGGCAGCCAGGGAGGGAGGGGTGGGCAGCCAGGGAGGGAGGGAGGGGAGGGTAGCCAGGGAGGGAGGGGTGGGCAGCCAGGGAGGGAGCGGTGGGCAGCCAGGGAGGGAGGGAGGGGTGGGCAGCCAGGGAGGGAGGGAGGGGTGGGTAGCCAGGGAGGGAGCGGTGGGCAGCCAGGGAGGGAGCGGTGGGCAGCCAGGGAGGGAGGGAGGGGTGGGCAGCCAGGGAGGGAGGGGTGGGCAGCCAGGGAGGGAGGGGTGGGCAGCCAGGGAGGGAGGGAGGGGGAGGGCAGCCAGGGAGGGAGGGGTGGGCAGCCAGGGAGGGAAGGAGGGAGGGGAGGGAGGGAGGGAAGGAGGGGAGGGAGGGAGGGGAGGGCAGCCAGGGAGGGAGGGGTGGACAGGCAGGGAGGGAGGGAGGGAGGGGTGGGCAGCCAGGGAGGGAGGGAGGGAGGGGTGGGCAGCCAGGGAGGGAGGGAGGGGTGGGCAGCCAGGGAGGGAGGGGAGGGCAGCCAGGGAGGGGAAGGCAGCCAGGGAGGGAGGGGTGGACAGGCAGGGAAGGAGGGAGGGGTGGGCAGCCAGGGAGGGAGGGGTGGGCAGCCAGGGAGGGAGGGAGGGAGGGGAGGGCAGCCAGGGAGGGAGGGGTGGAGGGGAGGGCAGCCAGGGAGGGAGGGAGGGGTGGGCAGTCAGGGAGGGAGGGAGGAGTGGGCAGCCAGGGAGGGGAGGGCTGCCAGGGAGGGAAGGGTGGGCAGCCAGGGAGGGAGGGGTGGAGGGAGGGCATCCAGGGAGGGAGGGAGGGGTGGGCAGCCAGGGAGGGAGGGGTGGAGGGGAGGGCAGCCAGGGAGGGAGGGAGGGGGAGGGAGGGGAGGGGTGGGCAGCCAGGGAGGGAGGGGTGGAGGGGAGGGCAGCCAGGGAGGGAGGGGTGGAGGGGAGGGCAGCCAGGGAGGGAGGGAGGGGTGGGCAACCAGGGAGGGAGGGGTGGAGGGGAGGGGAGCCAGGGAGGGAGGGAGGGGTGGGCAGCCAGGGAGGGAGGGGTGGAGGGGAGGGCAGCCAGGGAGGGAGGGAGGGGTGGGCAGCCAGGGAGGGAGGGGTGGAGGGGAGGGCAGCCAGGGAGGGAGGGGTGGGCAGCCAGGGAGGGAGGGGAGGGCAGCCAGGGAGGGAGGGGTGGGCAGCCAGGAAGGGAGGGGTGGGCAGCCAGGGAGGGAGGGAGGGTCAGCCAGGGAGGGAGGGGTGGGCAGTCAGGGAGGGAGGGAGGGGTGGGCAGCCAGGGAGGGAGGGAGGGGAGGGAGGGTTGGGTAGGCAGGGAGGGAGGGGTGGGCAGCCAGGGAGGGAGGGGTGGGCAGCCAGGGAGGGAGGGGAGGGCAGCCAGGGAGGGAGGGGTGGGCAGCCAGGGAGGGAGGGGTGGGCAGCCAGGGAGGGAGGGGTGGGCAGCCAGGGAGGGAGGGGTGGGCAGCCAGGGAGGGAGGGGAGGGCAGCCAGGGAGGGAGGGGGGTGGAGGCAGCCAGGGAGGGAGGGGAGGGCAGCCAGGGAGGGAGGGGTGGGCAGCCAGGGAGGGAGGGGAGGGCAGCCAGGGAGGGAGGGAAGAGCAGCCAGGGAGGGAGGGGAGAGCAGCCAGGGAGGGAGGGGAGGGCAGCCAGGGAGGGAGGGGTGGAGCAGCCAGGGAGGGAGGGGAGGGCAGCCAGGGAGGGAGGGAAGAGCAGCCAGGGAGGGAGGGGAGGGCAGCCAGGGAGGGAGGGGAGAGGCAGCCAGGGAGGGAGGGGAGGGCAGCCAGGGAGGGGGTGGAGGCAGTTAGGGAGGGAGGGGAGGGCAGCCAGGGATGGAAGGGAGGGCAGCCAGGGAGGGAGGGGTGGGCAGCCAGGGAGGGAGGCGCCAGGGAGGGAGGGGTGGGCAGTCAGGGAGGGAGGGAGGGGTGGGCAGCCAGGGAGGGAGGGAGGGGAGGGAGGGTTGGGTAGGCAGGGAGGGAGGGGTGGGCAGCCAGGGAGGGAGGGGTGGGCAGCCAGGGAGGGAGGGGTGGGCAGCCAGGGAGGGAGGGGTGGGCAGCCAGGGAGGGAGGGGGTGGGCAGCCAGGGAGGGAGGGGAAGGCAGCGATGGTTAGCTGGTATTGACTCACTGTTGGTTGGTGTTGACTCACTGTTGATGTGATTGACTCACTGTTAGCTGATGTTGATTCATTCTTGGCTATCGTTGACTCACTGTTAGGTGGGGTTGATTCATTGTTGATGGTATTGACTCACTGTTAGCTGATGTTGATTCATTCTTGGCTATCGTTGACTCACTGTTAGGTGGGGTTGATTCATTGTTGATGGTATTGACTCACTGTTAGCTGATGTTGACTCATTCTTGGCTATCGTTGACTCACTGTTAGGTGGGGTTGATTCATTGTTGATGGTATTGACTCACTGTTAGCTGATGTTGATTCATTCTTGGCTACCGTTGACTCACTGTTAGGTGGGGTTGATTCATTGTTGATGGTATTGACTCACTGTTAGCTGATGTTGACTCATTCTTGGCTACCGTTGACTCACTGTTGCTTCAGTTCCCATTACATTTTCTCTGTTTCTTCTCACCCTTTTCCAGCTGGCCTTCTACCTTGAGATTTGAGTTAATTAAACTGAGGAATCTCACCTTGTTGCCCGAGACTTGCCTCCAGTGTGTTCCATCAGAGGTGTTGGACGCCTGGGCCCTAGTGTGTTGCATCAGGCAATATGCGCTCTGGTCCCTAGTGTGTTACATCAGAGGTGTAGTGTGCGGCACCTTGGGTGTCGCATCAGGCAATATGGAGGCCGGCCTCGTTGGCGGGTCGGCGGGAGAGAAGGGTCGCCGTCTCCACCACCATTTCCATCTGGGTTTCATCACGCTGTAGGAGCAGAGGCAGATTTTCCGGGTCTGGTCACCCTGTTGCAATCTCTTCCATCTGGCCCACGGCGTGTGTGTGGCAGGTATACTCGTCTCCATCTGGCTGCTGGCAGGTGGTGGCAGGTATACTCGTCTCCATCTGGCTGGTGGTGGCAGGTATACTCGTCTCCATCTGGCTGGTGGTGGCAGGTATACTCGTCTCCATCTGGTTGGTGGTGGCAGGTATACTCGTCTCCATCTGGCTGGTGGTGGCAGGTATACTCGTCTCCATCTGGCTGCTGGCAGGTGGTGAGTGTTGGTCCATGACGTCATTATGGCAAGTGTTGGGTGGTCCATGACGTCATTATGGCAAGTGTTGGGTGGTTCATGACGTCATTATGGCAAGTGTTGATAGTGGTCCATGACGTCATTATGGCAAGTGTTGGGTGGTCCATGACGTCATTATGGCAAGTGTTGGGTGGTCCATGACGTCATTATGGCAAGTGTTGGGTGGTCCATGACGTCATTATGGCAAGTGTTGGTAGTGGTCCATGACGTCATTATGGCAAGTGTTGGTGGTGGTCCATGACGTCATTATGGCAAGTGTTGGTAGTGGTCCATGACGTCATTATGGCAAGTGTTGGTGGTGGTCCATGACGTCATTATGGCAAGTGTTGGTGGTGGTCCATGACGTCATTATGGCAAGTGTTGTGGTGGTCCATTGACGTCATTATGGCAAGTGTTGGTGGTGGTCCATGACGTCATTATGGCAAGTGTTGGGGTGGTCCATGACGTCATTATGGCAAGTGTTGGTGGTGATCCATGACGTCATTATGGCAAGTGTTGTGGTGGTCCATGACGTCATTATGGCAAGTGTTGGGGTGGTGCATGACGTCATTATGGCAAGTGTTGGTGGTGGATCCATGACGTCATTATGGCAAGTGTTGGGGTGGTCCATGACGTCATTATGGCAAGTGTTGGGGTGGTCAATGACGTCATTATGGCAAGTGTTGTGGTGGTCCATGACGTCATTATGGCAAGTGTTGGGGTGGTCCATGACGTCATTATGGCAAGTGTTGGTGGTGGTCCATGACGTCATTATGGCAAGTGTTGGGGTGGTGCATGACGTCATTATGGCAAGTGTTGGTGGTGGTCCATGACGTCATTATGGCAAGTGTTGTGGTGGTCCATGACGTCATTATGGCAGGTCTCTAGCCACAGGGAGCAGGAAGACTGACCCACATACTAACGACCAACAGACTAACCTCCTGTTGATCACGAGAGGTATAAACAAACCTCTTGCTGGATATGCCACCTGATTGGCTGAGCCCTCGCCGATATGCTCAGCTCTGAGTGGCCAGCTTTCACCTGCCGTCGCTTCTGATTGGTTAGCTGCAATTTGAAAATACCTTCTTCAAGAATTCAAGTTTGACGCCAAAATTTCAATTCCTTCAACACACCCTTTCCCCCCTACACCCCCTCCCTCCCCCTACACACCCGTCCCTCCCCCCTACACCCCTCTCCCTCCCCCTACACCCCTCTCTCCCCCCCACACCCCCTCCATCCACCCCTCCCCTCGTCTTCTAAAATTAAACGCAGTATCCCCAAAAATTTCAAGAATGCTCGAGAATTTTAGGAAGATTTCTATGAGAGTGAACAGGAAAAGTTGCGGGAAGGAAGGTGATTAATGACTGAAGCATCAATTACACGTGTCACTTACTTATTACGTGCCATAGGCTCAACAAGGCCACCACATCCGGCCCAGACCAGGCCATTCTCGCCTCTACAGGACCCCGGAGCCGGCTGGGCCCTCCCTCGCTCTCTGCACCTCTGCTACTCTCACCCGGCTTCATATATCACTTTTTATTGGCGGGAAAGATACATTAAAAGTGTATTGATATACTTAGGTGAGTGTGAGAAGGTGAGTGTAGTGAGGGTGTCGGGGAGAGGGGGGAGCTGGGCCCTCACAGTGAGGGAGTGAGGGGGCTGTGAGGGGTGAGGCTCCCGTCCTCACTCCTCACCAACAGGACAAAGCACTTGACTCCGCTTTCATTAAAAGTTTCATGACTTGACTATGATTTCTAGCGGCACCTTACACCCCGCGCCACACCTCCTTACACCCCGCGCCACACCTCCTTACACCCCGCGCCACACCACCTTACACCCCGCGCCACACCTCCTTACACCCCGCGCCACACCACCTTACTACCCCGCGCCACACCACCTTACACCCCGCGCCACACCACCTTACACCCCACGCCACACCACCTTACACCCCGCGCCACACCACCTTACACCCCGCGCCACACCACCTTACACCCCGCGCCACACCTCCTTACACCCCGCGCCACACCTTACACCCCGCGCCACACCACCTTACACCCCGCGCCACACCTTACACCCCGCGCCACACCACCTTACACCCCGCGCCACACCTTACACCCCGCGCCACACCACCTTTCACCCCGCGCCACACCTTACACACCGCGCCACACCACCTTACACACCGCGCCACACCACCTTACACCCCGCGCCACACCACCTTACACACCGCGCCACACCACCTTACACCCCGCGCCACACCACCTTACACACCGCGCCACACCACCTTACACCCCGCGCCACACCACCTTACACACCGCGCCACACCACCTTACACACCGCGCCACACCACCTTACACCCCGCGCCACACCACCTTACACACCGCGCCACACCACCTTACACACCGCGCCACACCACCTTACACCCCGCGCCACACCACCTTACACACCGCGCCACACCACCTTACACCCCGCGCCACACCACCTTACACACCGCGCCACACCACCTTACACCCCGCGCCACACCACCTTACACCCCGCGCCACACCACCTTACACCCCGCGCCACACCACCTTACACACCGCGCCACACCACCTTACACACCGCGCCACACCACCTTACACCCCGCGCCACACCACCTTACACACCGCGCCACACCACCTTACACCCCGCGCCACACCACCTTACACCCCGCGCCACACCACATTACAACCCGCGCCACACCACCTTACACCCCGCGCCACACCTTACACCCCGCGCCACACCTTACACCCCGCGCCACACCTCCTTACACCCCGCGCCACACCTCCTTACACCCCGCGCCACACCTCCTTACACCCCGCGCCACACCTTACACCCCGCGCCACACCTTACACCCCGCGCCACACCTTACACCCCGCGCCACACCTTACACCCCGCGCCACACCTTACACCCCACGCCACACCACCTTACACCCCGCGCCACACCTATACCAACTAACTCGACCAGACAGTCCAAGACTCGACCAGACACTCCAAGACTCGACCAGACAGTCCAAGACTCGACCAGACAGTCCAAGACTCGACCAGACAGTCCAAGACTCGACCAGACACTCCAAGACTCGACCAGACAGTCCAAGACTCGACCAGACAGTCCAAGACTCGACCAGACAGTCCAAGACTCGACCAGACAGACCAGGACTCGACCAGACAGACCAGGACTCGACCAGACAGTCCAAGACTCGACCAGACCCTACCTCCGTAAGACCTCAGCAGTATGGGAGGAAGCTTTTACCAGAGTGTCTACAGTGTTCCAGAATAGTGGGGGGGGGGGTATGAAGATGGAGGGAGGGAGGGAGTGACAGTGAGGGTCCTATATACATCAGCAAGGGGGGTTATATAGACATCAGCAGGGGGTCCTATAGACATCAGCAGGGGTCCTATAGACATCAGCAGGGGTCCTATAGACATCAGCAGGGGTCCTATAGACATCAGCAGGGGGGTTATATAGACATCAGCAGGGGGTCCTATAGACATCAACAGGGGGTCCTATAGACATCAGCAGGGGTCCTATAGACATCAGCAAGGGTCCTATTGACATCAGCAGGGGTCCTATAGACATCAGCAGAGGTCCTATAGACATCAGCAGAGGTCCTATAGACATCAACAGGGGGTCCTATATACACCAGCAGGGGGTCCTATAGACATCAGCAGGGGTCCTATAGACAGCAGCAGGGGTCCTATAGACATCAGCAAGGGTCCTATAGATATCAGCAGGGGGGATCCTATAGACATCACCAGGGGGTCCTATATACATCAGCAGGGGATCCTATATACCTCAGCAGGGGGGTTCTATATAAATCAGCTGAGGGTCCTATAGACATCAGCAGAAGGTCTTATAGACATCACCAGGGGGTCCTATAGACATCAGCAGGAAGTCCTATAGACATCAGCAGGGGGGTTATATAGACATCAGCATGGGGTCCTATAGACATCAGCAGGGGTCCTATAGACATCAGCAGGGGTCCTATAGACATCAGCAGGGGTCCTATAGACATCAGCAGGGGGTCCTATACACATCAGCAAGGGGGGTTATATAGACATCAGCAGGGGGTCCTATAGACATCAGCAGGGATCCTATAGACATCAGCAGGGGTCATATAGACATCAGCAGGGGTCCTATAGACATCAGCAGGGGTCCTATAGACATCAGCATGGGGTCCTATAGACATCAGCAGGGGGTCCTATAGACATCAGCAGGGGGTCCTATAGACATCAGCAGGGGTCCTATAGACATCAGCAGGGGTCCTATAGACATCAGCATGGGGTCCTATAGACATCAGCAGGGGGTCCTATAGACATCAGCAGGGGGTCCTATAGACATCAGCAGGGGTCCTATAGACATCAGCAGGGGTCCTATAGACATCAGCAGGGGTCCTATAGACATCAGCATGGGGTCCTATAGACATCAGCAGGGGGTCCTATAGACATCACCAGGGAGTCCTATAGACTTCAGCAGGGGTTCCTATAGACATCAGCAGGGGGTCCTATAGACATCAGCAGGGGGTCCTATAGACATCAGCAGGGGGGTCCTATAGACATCAGCAGGGGGTCCTATACACATCAGCAGGGGGTCCTATAGACTTCAGCAGGGGGTCCTATAGACATCAGCAGGGGGTCCTATAGACATCAACAGGGGGTCCTATAGACATCAGGAGGGTCCTATAGACATCAGCAAGGTTCCTATTGACATCAGCAGGGGTCCTATAGACATCAGCAGAGGTCCTATAGACATCAGCAGAGGTCCTATAGACATCAACAGGGGGTCCTATATACACCAGCAGGGGGTCCTATAGACATCAGCAGGGGGTCCTATAGACATCAACAGGGGGTTCTATATACATCAGCTGAGGGTCCTATAGACAGTCAGCAGAAGGTCTTAGAGACATCAGCAGGGGGTCCTATAGACATCAGCAGAAGGTCTTATAGACATCAGCAGAGGTCCTATATACATCAGCAGGGGGTCCTATAGACATCAGCAGAAGGTCTTATAGACATCAGCAGGGGGATCCTATAGACTTCAGCAGGGGGTCCTATAGACATCAGCAAGGGGGTCCTAAAGACACCAGCAGAGGTCCTATATACATCAGCAGGGGGTCCTAAAGACACCAGCAGAGGTCCTATATACATCAGCAGGGGATCCTATAGACTTCAGCAGGGGGTCCTATAGACTTCAGCAGGGGGTCCTATAGACATCAGCAGAGGTCCTATATACATCAGCAGAAGGTCTTATAGACTTCAGCAGGGGGTCCTATAGACATCAGCAAGGGGGTCCTATAGACATCAGCAGGGGGTCCTATATACATCAGCTGGGTGTCCTATAGACATCAGCAGAAGGTCTTATAGACTTCAGCAGGGGGTCCTATAGACATCAGCAGGGGGGTCCTATAGACATCAGCAGGGGGGTCCTATATACATCAGCAGAGGGTCCTATATACATCAGCAGGGGGTCCTATATACATCAGCAGGGAGGTCCTATAAACATCAGCAGGGGGGTCCTATATACATCAGCAGAGGGTCCTATATACATCAGCTGGGTGTCCTATAGACATCAGCAGAAGGTCTTATAGATATCAGCAGGGGGGTCCTATATACATCAGCAGGGGGGTCCTATATACATCAGCAGGGGGTCCTATATACATTAGAAGGGGGCCCCTATATATATCAGCAGGGGGTCCTATAGACATCAACAGGGGGTCCTATAGACAGCAGGTGGTCCTACTGACATCAGCAAGAGGTCCTATAGACATCAGCAAGGGGTCCTATAGACATGAGCAGGGGGTCCTATAGACATGAGCAGGGGGTCCTATAGACATGAGTAGGGGGTCCTATAGACATGAGCAGGGGGTCCTATAGACTTCAGCAGGGGGTCCTATAGACATGAGCAGGGGGTCCTATAGACATGAGCAGGGGGGTCCTATAGACATCAGCAGGGGGGTTCTATAGACATCAGCAGGGGGTCCTATAGACATCAGTGGGGGGGGGGTCCTATAGACATCAGTGGGGGGGGGGTCCTATAGACATCAGCAGGGGGTTCCTATAGATATCAGCAGGGGGTCCTATAGACATCAGCAGGGAGTCCTCTAGACATCAGCAGGGGGTCCTATTGACATCAGCAGGGGGTCCTATTGACAAAAGCAGGGGTTCTATTGACATCAGCAGGGGGTCCTATTGACAAAAGCAGGGGTCCTATAGACTTCAGCAGGGGGTCCTATAGACATCAGCAGGGGGGTGCTATAGACATCAGCAGGGGGTCCTATATACATCAGCAGGGAGGTCCTATATACATCAGCAGAGGGGTCCTATATACATCAGCAGGGGGGTCCTATATACATCAGCTGGGTGTCCTATAGACATCAGCAGAAGGTCTTATAGATATCAGCAGGGGGTCCTATAGACATCAGCAGGGGGTCCTATATACATCAGCAGGGGGTCCTATAGACATCAGCAGGGGGGTCCGATAGACATCAGCAGGGGGGTCCTATATACATCAGCAGAGGGTCCTATATACATCAGCAGGGGGTCCTATAGACTTCAGCAGGGGGTCCTATAGACATCAGCAGGGGGGTGCTATAGACATCAGCAGGGGGTCCTATAGACATCAGCAGAGGATCCTATAGACATCAGCATGGGGTCCTATTGACATCAGCAGGGGGTCCTATAGACATCAGCAGGGGGTCCTATAGACATCAGCAGGGGGTCCTATAGGCATCAGCAGGGGGTCCTATAGACATCAGCATGGGGTCCTATTGACATCAGCAGGGGGTCCTATAGACATCAGCAGGGGGTCCTTTAGACATCAGCATGGGGTCCTATTGACATCAGCAGGGAGTCCTCTAGACATCAGCAGGGGGTCCTATAGGCATCAGCAGGGGGTCCTATAAACATCAGCAGGGGTCCTATAGTCATCAGCATGGGGTCCTATAGACATCAGCAGGGGGTCCTATAGGCATCAGCAGGGGGTCCTATAAACATCAGCAGGGGTCCTATAGGCATCAGCAGGGGGTCCTATAAACATCAGCAGGGGTCCTATAGTCATCAGCAGGGGGTCCTATAGACATCAGCAGGGGGTCCTATAGGCATCAGCAGGGGGTCCTATAGACATCAGCAAGGGGTCCTATAGACGTCAGCAGGGGATCCTATAGGCATCAGCAGGGGGTCCTATAGGCATCAGCAGGGGGTCCTATTGACATCAGCAAGGGGTCCTATAGACACCAGTAGCAGGAGGATCCTACAGGCAACAGCAGCAGGAAGGCTCCTACAGGCAACAGCAGCAGGAAGGGTCCTACTGGCAACAGCAGCGGAAGGGTCCTACAGGCAACAGCAGCAGGAAGGGTCCTACAGGCAACAACAGCAGGAAGAGTCCTACAGGCAACAGCAGCAGAAAGGGTCCTACAGGCAACAGCAGCGGAAGGGTCCTACAGGCAACAGCAGCAGGAGGATCCTACAGGCAACAGCAGCAGGATAATCCTACGGGCAACAGCAGCAAGAGGATCTTACAGGCAACAGCCGCGGAAGGTGTCCTACAGGCAACAGCAGCGGAAGAGCCATACAGGCAACAGCAGCAAGAGGATCTTACAGGCAACAGCCGCGGATGGTGTCCTACAGGCAACAGCAGCGGAAGAGTCATACAGGCAACAGCAGCAAGAGGATCCTACGGGCAACAGCAGTATCAGGAGGATCCTACAGGCAACAGCAGCGGAAGGGTCCTACAGGCAACAGCAGCGGAAGGGTCCTACAGGAAACAGCAGTGGAAGGGTCCTACAGGCAACAGCAGCAGGAGGATCCTACGGGCAACAGCAGCAGGAGGTGTCCTACAGGCATCAGCCGCAGGAGGGTTTTTGCAGGCAACAGCAGCAGGAGGAGTCATTCTGGCAACAGCAGCAGGAGGAGTCATTCTGGCAACAGCAGCAGGAGGGGTTCTACAGGCAAGAGCCGCAGGAGGGGTTTTGCAGGCAACAGCAGCAGGAGGGTTTTTGCAGGCAACAGCAGCAGGAGGGGTCCTACAGGCAACAGCCGCAGGAGGGTTTTTGCAGGCAACAGCAGCAGGAGGGGTCCTACAGGCAACAGCCGCAGGAGGGTTTTTGCAGGTAACAGCAGCAGGAAGGGTCCTACAGGCAACAGCAGCAGGAGGGGTCCTACAGGCAACAGCAGCAGGAGGGGTCCTACAAGCAACAGCAGGAGGAGGAGGGCTCCTACAGGCAACAACAGCAGCAGCAGGAGGGATCCTACAGGCAACAGCAGCAGGAGGGGTCCTACAGGCAACTGCAGCAGCAGGAGGGATCCTACAGGCAGCAGCAGCAGCAGGAGGGGTCCTACAGGCAACAACAGCAGCAGCAGGAGGGATCCTACAGGCAACAGCAGCAGGAGGGATCCTACAGACAACAGCAGCAGCAGCAGGAGGGGTCCTACAGGCAACAACAGCAGCAGCAGGAGGAATCCTACAGGCAACTGCAGCAGCAGGAGGGGTCCTACAGGCAACAACAGCAGCAGGAGGGGTCCTACAGGCAACAACAGCAGCAGCAGGAAGGGTCCTACAGGCAACAACAGCAGCAGGAGGGGTCCTACAGGCAACAACAGCAGCAGCAGGAGGGTCCTACAGGCAACAACAGCAGCAGCAGGAGGGGTCCTACAGGCAACAGCAGCAGCAGGAGGGGTCCTACAGGCAACAACAGCAGCAGCAGGAGGGGTCCTACAGGCAACAACAGCAGCAGCAGGAAGGGTCCTACAGGCAACAACAACAGCAGCAGGAGGGGTCCTACAGGCAACAGCAGCAGCAGGAGGGGTCCTACAGGCAACAACAGCAGCAGCAGGAGGGGTCCTACAGGCAACAGCAGCAGCAGCAGCAGGAAGGGTCCTACAGGCAACAAGAGCAGCAGCAGGAGGGGTCCTATAGGCAACAGCAGCAGCAGCAGGAGGGATCCTACAGGCAACAGCCGCAGCAGGAGGGGTCCTACAGGCAACAACAGCAGCAGCAGGAAGGGTCCTACAGGCAACAACAGCAGCAGCAGGAGGGGTCCTACAGGCAACAACAGCAGGAGGGGTCCTACAGGCAACAACCGCAGCAGGAGGGGTCCTACAGGCAACAACAGCAGCAGCAGGAGGGGTCCTACAGGCAACAACAGCAGGAGGGGTCCTACAGGCAACAACTGCAGCAGCAGGAGGGGTTCTACAGGCAACAACAGCAGCAGCAGGAGGGGTTCTACAGGCAACAACAGCAGCAGCAGGAGGGGTCCTACAGGCAACAGCAGCAGCAGGAGGGGTCCTACAGGCAACAACTGCAGCAGCAGGAGGGGTCCTACAGGCAACAATAGCAGCAGCAGGAGGGGTCCTACAGGCAACAGCAGCAGCAGGAGGGGTCCTACAGGCAACAGCAGCAGCAGGAGGGGTCCTACAGGCAACAGCAGCAGCAGGAGGGGTCCTACAGGCAACAGCAGCAGAAGTCCTGCAGGCAACAGCAGCAGCAGGAGGGGTCCTACAGGCAACAGCAGCAGCTGGACGGTTCTTCAGGCCAAAGCTGAGTGGGAGAGTTTGTTTTTCGGTGACTAAATGAAAAATCTAAATGTAAAACATGCAGTAGCAGCAGGAAGGGGCGCTGCAGGCGGCAGCAGAAGGGGCGCTGCCGGCAGCAGTTGAAGGAGCGCTGCCTGCCGCAGCAGAAGGGGTGATGCAGGGAGCAGCAGAAGGTGCGCTGCAGGCAGCATCAGCATCAGGAGCAAGGGCGGCGAGTGGTGTAGAAGGGCCCGGGGATGCTGAAGAAGGCTGGGCTGGCGGAGGGTGTGGCCTGCCGAGGGAGGAGCAGCAGCCGCCACACTGGTCGCCGGCGGGAGGGAGTGGCCAGGCGGTGAAGGGTTTACCGGAGAGATGTATCGCTTCCCACGTCTTATAGGGCAGCCCTCGGCCCGCTGGAGGAGGGGGCGTGGTCACCTCCGGTGTGGGTGCAGGTGAGACGCAGGGGGGAGGGGAGCCTGGTCCACTGTGAGAAAAATATGGGCGTGCTGGCCGGTGGGGGGGGCGTGGCCAGGGGTCCCAGGGGGAGTGCCGGGTGTAAATTGGAGTGTAGTGGGCGGGGCATGGTGATGAGTGGGGCGGGGCTGTGCCTGACGGGGGCGGGGCGACTGCGCGGGAAGAGTGCGCGAATCCACCCGGCGTGAGCTCTTCAGTGTCCTCCAGGCACCTGGCGTGATAGTACGTACATTTACGCTCTCCCGCTAAATCTTCTCCCATTCAGGATTCCTCCAAACGCCTCCTGCCTCAATAAGGATCAACCCGCCCTCGCAAGATACTCAGCACAGGACACCACCTTGGCGACAGGCGACGCTGGCACCTGCACTAGAGTCCTTCAAAAGTCCTGTTGGCGTCTAGAGGTGTCCTGACGAGAAGCGGGTGTGCATGGCGTAGAGGCCCGACAGGGAGCTGAAGCCGAGTGACCTCCACCTCCGTGGAGTGACCACTACACCGGGGGAAGTTCCACTCCTGAGAGGGAGTGACCAGAAGGAGTGACCTCACTGGAGGGAGTTACCTCTGAGCCTCATAGTGACCTCAAAATAAATTCCACATCTTTCCTGTCCTTCCGTTGTCACAGCTCGGCGAGAGGTCGCTCTCACTATTGTCCTCGGGAGAAGAGATATCAGAAGTGAGAGGTGTAGGGAGGGAGAGGGACGAGAAGGAAGGGAGAGCGGGTGAGAGGCGGCCGGCGTGGTGTAGCGGGGATCTCAACTCTGCGACGGGCGAGGCGCGCTACCTGCCTCAGGTGAGCCAGGTGCCCTAGGCCGCCCACCTCTGGTGCCCCAGGCCGCCCACCTCTGGTGCCCCAGGCCGCCCACCTCTATTGCCCCAGGCCGCCCACCTCTGGTGCCCCAGGCCGCCCACCTCTGGTGCCCCAGGCCGCCCACCTCTGGTGCCCCAGGCCGCCCACTCCAAGGTGCCCCAGGCCGCCCACTCCAAGGTGCCTCAGGCCGCCCACCTCTGGTGCCCCAGGCCGCCCACTCCAAGGTGCCCCATACCAAGCTCACCATCCCTGCACCACTGGGCTGCTCATCATGACAATTCTGGTCTATATACCTGACCGCTCACTATATAAAGGTCTCTCAGTAAGGCATGAAAATATAATTTATTTTGTTATCCTCTTAATGGGTCGTCGTTCTTCTGTTCTTGTGTCATAAGTTCTAGTGAAGACAGTGGCGCCGCCTGCCTCCCCCACGCCGCGGCTCCTCCCTCACACATTACAACAGTCTCCAGCTACAAGAACAATAAGAGAGAAATAAGAGAATAAGAGAGAGAAAAACTATAAACATATTAAAATAACTAAGCTAGCTAGCATTTAAATATATACATATACATATAAATCCTCCCCTCCCTCCCCCCAAAAAAATAAACCAAGGAGGCAAAAAGTATACCATACAAACATATATAAATATATTTCCACAGTTGATATACATAGGAGTATAAGAGGAGGAGGAGAGGCGTGGGTGAGAGTAGTCTCGACAGACAGACAGACACAGACACACACACGCGCCGACAGCACCATCTAGGGGCGCCGACAGCACCATCTAGGGGCGCCGACAGCACCATCTAGGGGCGCCGACAGCACCATCTAGGGGCGCCGACAGCACCATCTAGGGGCGCCGACAGCACCATCTAGGGGCGCCGACACCACGGTTTAAAGGGTTAATGAAAATACCATCAAACACTTAATCCGTGAGAGCCACGAGGCTTCCAAAAAAGAGATTCCATTAATCCAGTGTTTGTGCGGCCGGCCGCGGTAAGCTGATTTCTCCCTCCCCCCCCCTCAAAAAAATCTCTTCTACATTTAGAGTTTGACAATAAATGAAAAAAAATAAAATACAATGATTTGATTTATTTTTCGGATTAAGAAGTGACCTGATAACTGTGCGGACCTGAGGGGGTCAGACCTGCTGACCTGATCTTCAGAGATACTTGACCTGATCTTCTGATCTTCAGAGATACTTGACCTGATCTTCAGAGATACTCCACGACTGTCCTCTGTCTCGGTCCTCTACTGTGACCTCTGCTCACTGCTACTTCCAGAACCAACAAGGTAAGTCTTGGTATGAGCAGTGTCTGGGGCCCTGGTGACAGTGCCGACGGTGACAGTACAGTGAGTGTAGTCAGTCTGGCGGTGACAGGCGCATCAGTTCGTCTCCAGCTTATCACTCAACAATCTACCTATCAGTGATAACCCTTGATATTCCATTACCCCCCCCATCTACTAGCGTCGATAAGCCTATACACCGTCCACTAACGTCATTAAGCCTCCCATTCCACTAGCGTTAATAAACCTTCCCCCTTCCATTACTGTCACTACGCCTACCCCCTTCCACTAGCGTTACTAAACCTTACCCCTTCCATTAGTGTCACTACGCCTACCCCCTTCCACTAGCATTACTAAACCTTACCCCTTCCATTAGTGTCACTACGCCTACCCCCTTCCACTAGCGTTCATAAGCCTACCCCCTACACTACCCCTTCTATAAGGATCCGTTACCACCCCCCATTGACAGTTAAGCTGTCCCCTTCTACTGACATATTAACTATTTTATTCATTATTTAATGCTGGCCTTTTCAAGTGCCTCTTCTAATGGTAATTGACATGAAAGTTACATAAAGTTCTTATTCCGCTACCCATTACTGCCCCTTTGACGCCCTTTGCCACTGCCCCCCATTTCATGCCCCCTTCTATTAACCCTTAATGCTATACCTTCTACTTTCCTCTCGCCTGTTTTTGCAATTTTCCTTTTCTCCCGATTCCATCCCCCCCATTGCTTCACACTACCTGATTTATGACCCATGAGAGCAACGGTGTCTCTAACCTAGAGGCAACGGTGTCTCTAACCTAGAGGCAACGGTGTCTCTAACCTAGAGGCAATGGTGCCTCTAATCTAGAGGCAACGGTGTCTCTACCCAGTACCCGTCATCGTGTGAGGATAACGGGCACTTCTTGGCACTTCTCCCGTTACTGCAAACGCCAAGGGAGCCGGTCGGCCGAGCGGACAGCACGCTGGACTTGTGATCCTGTGGTCCCGGGTTCCATCCCGGGCGCCGGCGAGAAACAATGGGCAGAGTTTCTTTCACCCTATGCCCCTGTTACCTAGCTGTAAAATAGGTACCTGGGTGTTAGTGCAGCTGTCACGAGCTGCTTCCTGGGGGGGGGGGGGGGGAGGCCTGGTCGAGGACCGGGCCGCGGGGACACTAAAAAAGCCCCGAAATCATCTCAAGATAACTTCAAGATAACCAGTAATACTTACAGCTAGTACCCACTCTACTCTTCCTGGCGTCTATCCCCCCACCTTCACTACCCCCTTTCCCACTACTCGTTGCTATAACCCGTTCCACAGTCTTTTGCACTTCGCCTTTCCATTCCAGCGTTGAGTACCTCCTATAGATCCCAGTGCTTGACTTTCAGATCAAGCCGCACCAATCTCATTCAATCCCCTTGCTACAGCCCCATTGATTAACCCCCCCCCCTTTCCTTTTCCCTTTCCACTATCCATAGCCCTCTCCTTGTCCACCGACCCTTTGGCGAGCCTTCTCTATCCTCGTGGCACCACTCCTCCAATTGAGGAAAGCCTCTGCTCATCTTCAAGAGTCATTCTGAAACGTCTTGGTTCATAGTTTGTGAATCAGGTATTATATGTTTCCGCCTCCTACGGGGGGTAGAGGGTCGTGATGGTGGGAGAGGTCACTGTAACCGAGTGGTAGAGGTGAGTGTACAGTGCCTCCACAGTCACCGGCAGTGTCAACAATTACTGTACTCACAGTGCCATCACCTTCACTGTGGGTCTACATAAGGCCAAGACTTACCATTAAAATGTTTCTTTAGCGACTGTCTACCAGTGATAGAGTACAGTCACTGCCGTCAGTGACTGTCTACCAGTGCCAGAGTACAGTCACTGCCTTCAGCGACTGTCTACCAGTGCCAGAGTACAGTCACTGCCTTCAGCGACTGTCTACCAGTGTCAGAGTACAGTCACTGCCTTCAGCGACTGTCTACCAGTGCCAGAGTACAGTCACTGCCTTCAGCGACTGTCTACCAGTGTCAGAGTACAGTCACTGCCTTCAGCGACTGTCCACAAGTGCCAGAGTACAGTCACTGCCTTCAGCGACTGTCTACCAGTGCCAGAGTACAGTTACTGCCTTCAGCGACTGTCCACCAGTGCCAGAGTACAGTCACTGCCTTCAGCGACTGTCTACCAGTGCCAGAGTACAGTTACTGCCTTCAGCGACTGTCCACCAGTGCCAGAGTACAGTCACTGCCTTCAGCGACTGTCTACCAGTGCCAGAGTACAGTCACTGCCTTCAGCGACTGTCTACCAGTGCCAGAGTACAGTTACTGCCTTCAGCGACTGTCCACCAGTGCCAGAGTACAGTCACTGCCTTCAGCGACTGTCTACCAGTGCCAGAGTACAGTCACTGCCTTCAGCGACTGTCTACCAGTGCCAGAGTACAGTCACTGCCTTCAGCGACTGTCTACCAGTGCCAGAGTACAGTCACTGCCTTCAGCGACTGTCTACCAGTGCCAGAGTACAGTCACTGCCTTCAGCGACTGTCTACCAGTGCCAGAGTACAGTCACTGCCTTCAGCGACTGTCCACCAGTGCCAGAGTACAGTCACTGCCGTCAGCGACTGTCTACCAGTGCCAGAGTACAGTCACTGCCGTCAGTGACTGTCCCGCGCAGGTTAAAGCCTCCCTTTCGCGTCGTCGTCCCGTCCAAACACCTGTCTATCGAACCCCCCATCAGTCGGACTGCCTGTCGGTCCAACCGCCTGTCCGTCCGACTGTCTGGGCGTCCGTCGGAGTGCCTGTGCGGGTTAAGCGGTTAAGTCGCTGCTCCAGGTTTGGGCCGGCCAGGCTGTGACGACCAAGCCACCGGCACTCCCCCCAGATGACAGCCTTCACCCTCACCTCACACACACATGACATTTACACCTGACTTAATTGTATCGCTCGTTAATTAATGGAACCGATACAGAGGCAGTAGGAGCGAGAGAGACAGAGAGAGACAGAGAGAAATAGAGAGGACTATGCGCACTAGAGGACTCATGAACAATGCGCACTAAAGGACACATGCACTAAGCGCACTAGAGGACACATGAACAATGCGCACTAGAGGACACATGCACTAAGCGCACTAGAGGACACATGAACTGAGTGTACCCGTCCGTGGTCTCCGCCAGCGACCACTCCACACCTGCAGCTCATCCAGTTGGGGAGGAGGAGGAGGGGGGGAGGAAGGATGTTCTATTGCTAATTGGTATAAGCCTTCAGGATTGCTCACTAATTGTATTTGCCTAATTGTCCATGCATGGCCGGACGCCAGCTCCCTAGCTCCACCTTTTCAGCGACCGTCCGACTGCTGCTGTGAAGGTTCTCGCCTCCAGGACCCAGAAGACCTCTGCAATATTTGCCAGCTTTGCATATGCAGTAATCAGTTGATACGTCAGGTCTATAGTCAGTCTTGATTTTTCCATTGTGGCTCTTGAAGCCTCCTTCACCCTAGTGCAGGAGGACGAAGGAGTCTCCACACAGCACCTAGGAGCCAGCTTCCACACGGCTGTGTGGCCTAGCTGTGTGGCCTAGCTGTGTGCCTGGTCGACGACCGGGCCGCGGGGACACTAAGCCCCGGAAGCACCTCAAGGTAACCTCAAGGTAGGCCTAGCTGTGTGGCCTAGCCAGGTCCGCAGGTGAAGCCCCCCTAGGCAGGCTCTATTATCTATACTAAACGGGGCGGGCCACAGTCCTCCTTGTAGTGCACCACTTCCTACCCTCGCCAGTCATATCACATGTCTATGGCTCTTTATCTATGTCAATGGTCATATGTCTATGGCTCTTCACGGTGGGGGTCTCTTAAGTCTATTGTTTCAATGTCTGTAAATGTTGAGAATATTTTATATCACTTCATTTTTCATCGTGGAATCCATTTATTTGGTCATAGTTGCTTCCCAGTATATCCGGGGACAGGACAGGAAACAACTTTATGTATTTTGAGGAAATATATTTGATGCCGTGACAGGTGAGGATTCCACACGAGGTGTAGCCTGATACTGGCCTCAGCTTATACTCTACACTGAACCTGCCTCACCTTATACTCTACACTGGAGCTTATATAGCTTCCTGATGCCGGCTGAGCAAGGTAGTGAACACCGCTCTACGGCACAGTACTGTGTCTACGGCAGAGTGCTCAGGATGCTGGCGGCGGTACAGATGCTCAGTAACATCGGCAGGCCGCTCATGTTATTTAAGTATTATTCTAAGTTGTGGGTAGTGTATGTATGTATGAGTGTGCGTGTAAGCTATCAAGCCCCCTTACGTGACGTTGTACGCCATTGTGTGTTTTACTGTGTGCGTTACTGTGTGTGCGTGCGTCACTGTGCGTCACCATGTGTGTATTGGTTTACCATCGGGAGTTATTGCCACATGTTTTAAGGCATCATTCACGTTTATAACGTGTTGGTCCACTCCTCAAAATGTACATAAATATATGCAGTTGAGTCACATATAAACCTGGTCGTGGTCCGTCACATATAAACCTGGTCGTGGTCCGTCACATATAAACCTGGTCCTGGCCCGCCACATATAAACCTGATCGTGGTCCGTTACATATAAACCTGGTTGTGGACCGTCACATATAAACCCGGTCCTGGACCGTCACATATAAACCTGGTCGTGGTCCGTCACATATAAACCTGGTCGAGGTCCGTCACATATAAACCTGGTCCTGGACCGTCACATATAAACCTGATCGTGGTCCGTCACATATAAACCTGGTTGTGGACCGTCACATATAAACCTGGTCGTGGACCGTCACAGCTTGAGGCATACTCTACTCCGTAAGAATTACTCACTTTCCTAAGATTTCCTCACTTTAAAAAGGTATTTGTTACTCCTTGAGATACTTAAATTTTAGGAGAATGTCACCTTCAAAAGGTGTCATTATTATCCCTGAAAGTGTGCGTCACATTCAGCATGAATTTGGTGCATTTCGTAGTGAAGACTTTCATTGTGTTTTCAAAATTTCTAGCGACGTCTTGAAGCGACTGGCGTGTTCTGGAGACATCTATCGCCTTCGTGAGATTCTTCTCGTTTTAAGGTGTATCTATCGCATCTTGAAGCTATTTCCCGCTTTGTGGAAGTGGCTATCGTATTGCGAAGGCATGGATATCGTTCTGGAGGTCTCTGTTATGTTTAAAAGACGTAGATTACGTTCTGGAGGTCTCTGTTACGTTTAAAAGACGTAGATTACGTTCTGGAGGTCTCTGTTACGTTTAAAAGACGTAGATTACGTTCTGGAGGTCTCTGGTACGTTTAAAAGACGTAGATTACGTTCTGGAGGTCTCTGGTACGTTTAAAAGACGTAGATTACGTTATGGAGGTTCCAGTTGGAGTTTTAGTCATATTCTAATTATGTCTTATTTAAGGGTCTGCTGAGACTAAACGTGCTGTCCACAGAGTTGATCTGTTACCCTAACCCCAGGTGTTCTTCCTCCTGCTGGTGTTCTGTGGTCCTCGGTGTTCTGTGGTCCTCGGTGTTCTGTGGCCCTCGGGGTTCTGTGGTCCTCGGGGTTCTGTGGCCCTCGGGGTTCTGTGGTCCTCGGGGTTCTGTGGTCCTCGGGGTTCTGTGGTCCTCGGGGTTCTGTGGTCCTCGGGGTTCTGTGGCCCTCGGGGTTCTGTGGCCCTCGGGGTTCTGTGGTCCTCGGGGTTCTGTGGCCCTCGGGGTTCTGTGGTCCTCGGTGTTCTGTGGTCCTCGGGGTTCTGTGGCCCTCGGGGTTCTGTGGTCCTCGGTGTTCTGTGCACCAGTCAAGGCTCAGGTAAATAGCTCATTAAATGTGCAAAATAAAGAAAATAAATGAGAGAGAGTAAAGCAATACTCGAAGGAGGAGGATGTGTCACTAGTGCGATCAGTCCACGAACTGACATTCATAGGAAAAAAGAAGGGTAAGAGAAAGGGGGGCAAGAGAAGAGGGGAGTGTAGAAAAAGGGGAAGGTGGGATGGGTGATCTAGGGGAAGGGGAAGGGGAAGGGGAAGGGGAAGGGGAAGGTGTTTCAGCAACGCGTCACCTGTTGATCACCGCCAACGATGCCCTTCACGTCGCCTGCTGGAATTATTCAACATACGTAATCGCTTGAGACTTCCAGGGCGGGAATTATTTACATATTGTAACACTTCGCGGTCTTCCAGAAAGTTGGGTTTAAACCATCCAGTTGGGCGCGCTCTACGGCTCGGTGCCGGCAGCAGCTTCCTCGGACGCTGGATAAACTCTACGGTTAGCGCGAGCCGGTGTTCACATATGCTGGTCTGGTCGGCTGCGGCACCTGCGGACAGCGGCAGTATCTGCGGGCTGCTGCGGAACTTGCGGGCAGCTGCGGCGGTATTTGCGGTCAGCGCGACGGCATGTGCGGGCAGCGGCGGGCGGCACCTGCTGGCAAGTGCGGCATCTACGGGCAGCAGGTGTAATTAATCCCAAGATTAGCAATAATTCTGACAATTCAGTAATTAGTTTAGAGGAGGCTTTTGGTGTCACGTGACCAACGTAGAGTGTAAGTGTAGAGTGTAGGTGTAGAGTGTAGGTGTAAAGTGTTGGTGTAGAGTGTAGGTGTAGAGTGTAGGTGTAGAGTGTAAGTGTAGAGTGTAGGTGTAGGTGTAGAGTGTAGGTGTAGAGTGTAGGTGTAGAGTGTAGGTGTAGAGTGTAGGTGTAGAGTGTTGGTGTAGAGTGTAGGTGTAGAGTGTAGGTGTAGAGTGTAGGTGTAAAGTGTTGGTGTAGAGTGTAGGTGTAGAGTGTAGGTGTAGAGTGTAAGTGTAGAGTGTAGGTGTAGAGTGTAGGTGTAGAGTGTAGGTGTAGAGTGTAGGTGTAAAGTGTTGGTGTAGAGTGTGGGTGTAGAGTGTAGGTGTAGAGTGTAAGTGTAGAGTGTAGGTGTAGGTGTAGAGTGTAGGTGTAGAGTGTAGGTGTAGAGTGTAGGTGTAGAGTGTAGGTGTAGAGTGTAGGTGTAGGTGTAGAGTGTAGGTGTAGAGTGTAGGTGTAGAGTGTAGGTGTAGAGTGTAGGTGTAGAGTGTTGGTGTAGAGTGTAGGTGTAGAGTGTAGGTGTAGAGTGTAGGTGTAGAGTGTTGGTGTAGAGTGTAGGTGTAGAGTGTAGGTGTAGAGTGTAGGTGTAGAGTGTAGGTGTAGAGTGTAAGTGTAGAGTGTTGGAGTAGAGTGTAGGTGTAGAGTGTAGGTGTAGAGTGTAGAGTGTTGGTGTAGAGTGTTGGTGTAGAGTGTTGGTGTAGAGTGTAGGTGTAGAGTGTAGGTGTAGAGTGTTGGTGTAGAGTGTAGGTGTAGAGTGTAGGTGTAGAGTGTAGGTGTAGAGTGTAGGTGTAGGTGTAGAGTGTTGGTGTAGAGTGTAGGTGTAGAGTGTAGGTGTAGAGTGTAGGTGTAGAGTGTAGGTGTAGAGTGTAGGTGTAGAGTGTAGGTGTAGAGTGTAGGTGTAGTGTGTTGGTGTAGAGTGTTGGTGTAGAGTGTAGGTGTAGAGTGTAGGTGTAGAGTGTAGGTGTAGGTGTAGAGTGTAGGTGTAGAGTGTAGGTGTAGAGTGTAGGTGTAGAGTGTAGGTGTAGAGTGTTGGTGTAGTGTGTTGGTGTAGAGTGTAGGTGTAGAGTGTAGGTGTAGAGTGTAGGTGTAGAGTGTAGGTGTAGAGTGTAGGTGTAAAGTGTTGGTGTAGAGTGTAGGTGTAGGTGTAGAGTGTAGGTGTAGAGTGTAGGTGTAGAGTGTTGGTGTAGAGTGTAGGTGTAGTGTGTTGGTGTAGAGTGTTGGTGTAGAGTGTAGGTGTAGAGTGTAGGTGTAGAGTGTAGGTGTAGGTGTAGAGTGTAGGTGTAGGTGTAGAGTGTAGGTGTAGAGTGTAGGTGTAGAGTGTTGGTGTAGAGTGTAGGTGTAGGTGTAGAGTGTAGGTGTAGAGTGTAGGTGTAGAGTGTTGGTGTAGAGTGTAAGTGTAGAGTGTAAGTGTAGAGTGTAAGTGTAGAGTGTAAGTGTAGAGTGTAAGTGTAGAGTGTAGGTGTAGAGTGTAGGTGTAGAGTGTAGGTGTAGAGTGTAAGTGTAGAGTGTAGGTGTAGAGTGTAAGTGTAGAGTGTAAGTGTAGAGTGTAAGTGTAGAGTGTAAGTGTAGAGTGTAGGTGTAGTGTGTTGCAGACACCTGGAGCCTGCAACACACACTCTCACCTGGAGCCTGCAACACACTCTCACCTGGAGCCTGCAAAACACACCCTCACCTGGAGCCTGCAACACTCCCTCACCTGGAGCCTGCAACACACACTCTCACCTGGAGCCTGCAACACACACCCTCACCTGGAGCCTGCAACACACACCCTCACCTGGAGCCTGCAACACACCCTCACCTGGAGCCTGCAACACACACTCTCACCTGGAGCCTGCAACACACACTCTCACCTGGAGCCTGCAACACACACCCTCACCTGGAGCCTGCAACACACACCCTCACCTGGAGCCTACAACACACCCTCACCTGGAGCCTGCAACACACACCCTCACCTGGAGCCTGCAACACACACCCTCACCTGGAGCCTGCAACACACACCCTCACCTGGAGCATGCAACACACACCTCTCACCTGGAGTCTGCAACACACACCTCTCACCTGGAGTCTGCAACACACACCCTAACCTGGAGCCTGCAACACACACCCTCACCTGGAGCCTGCAACACACCCTCACCTGGAGCCTGCAACACACACCCTCACCTGGAGCCTGCAACACACACCCTCACCTGGAGCCTGCAACACACACCCTCACCTGGAGCCTGCAACACACACCCTCACCTGGAGCCTGCAACACACACTCTCACCTGGAGCCTGCAACACACACCCTCACCTGGAGCCTGCAACACACACCCTCACCTGGAGCCTGCAACACACACCCTCACCTGGAGCCTGCAACACACACCCTCACCTGGAGCCTGCAGCACACACCCTCACCTGGAGCCTGCAACACACACCCTCACCTGGAGCCTGCAACACACACCCTCACCTGGAGCCTGCAACACACACTCTCACCTGGAGCCTGCAACACACACCCTCACCTGGAGCCTGCAACACACACCCTCACCTGGAGCCTGCAACACACACCCTCACCTGGAGCCTGCAACACACACCCTCACCTGGAGCCTGCAACACACACTCTCACCTGGAGCCTGCAACACACACCCTCACCTGGAGCCTGCAACACACACCCTCACCTGGAGCCTGCAACACACACCCTCACCTGGAGCCTGCAACACACACCCTCACCTGGAGCCTGCAACACACACCCTCACCTGGAGCCTGCAACACACACCCTCACCTGGAGCCTGCAACACACCTGAACAGGTCATGAATCAGGCGGCAGCTGTCCGTCACATTAACGACACATCTATAACTCTTTCGTGATGACAAGTTAGTGTTGACACAACGACGACTACACGACGGCTGTCTCAGGAAGGTGCCAAGTGCTCACGGCTACACAGGAATCATTTGTGCCAAAAGCCATCCAACAATACATTACCAGTTGACGAGAACTTCTCGTTTACAAGATTCGTGAAAGATGCTGGAACTAAATACGTCTGGAAATTGGCGTAAGCGGCGGGTCGCACAACGCATAAATACCAAGAAATGTATATTCTAACTCTCTAAATCTTAGACATTTGGTTGATAAAAAAGCACTCACGTCTAACTTGAAAATCAAGTATATGGTCTAAATTATCTGTGCTAAATTCACGACAGCTGGAAAACCTAGTCCATCATATTAACTTTTCTTCAAGACAACGGTGTCCATCCACCTGCTCCAGCACAGAGACGTCGTGACATTAACCTACACTTACCTACAGCTTCCTTAAGCTGTGGGTAAGTGTGGGGTGAGAGGAGACGCCGTCGCAGTTCACTCCAACATTTCCTTTATCTCAAATGAGCAAAGTTCAGGAGCATCTTGTAGGCAGACACTGACCAATCAGAACATTGTCACTTCAACGCTCGAGTCGTGTTATATAACGATAATGTCACAAAATGGTATTCAATAGATTTCAAGATACAAGAACATTAATTCATCAAAGAAATATATGTGTGATTGTCAGTGCAAAATGTACTGTGATAAATGTACAGTACAAGTGGAGGTCTGGCTTGTACAGTCAAGAACAGGTGTACGTCTGTCTTGTACAGTCAAGTACAGGTGTAGATCTGTCTTGTACAGTCAAGTACAGGTGCAGATCTGTCTTGTACAGTCAAGTACAGGTGCAGATCTGTCTTGTACAGTCAAGAACAGGTGCAGATCTGTCTTGTACAGTCAAGTACAGGTGTAGATCTGTCTTGTACAGTCAAGTACAGGTGTAGATCTGTCTTGTACAGTCAAGTACAGGTGTAGATCTGTCTTGTACAGTCAAGAACAGGTGCAGATCTGTCTTGTACAGTCAAGTACAGGTGCAGATCTGTCTTGTACAGTCAAGAACAGGTGCAGATCTGTCTTGTACAGTCAAGTACAGGTGTAGATCTGTCTTGTACAGTCAAGTACAGGTGTAGATCTGTCTTGTACAGTCAAGTACAGGTGCAGATCTGTCTTGTACAGTCAAGTACAGGTGCAGATCTGTCTTGTACAGTCAAGAACAGGTGCAGATCTGTCTTGTACAGTCAAGTACAGGTGTAGATCTGTCTTGTACAGTCAAGTACAGGTGTAGATCTGTCTTGTACAGTCAAGTACAGGTGTAGATCTGTCTTGTACAGTCAAGAACAGGTGCAGATCTGTCTTGTACAGTCAAGAACAGGTGCAGATCTGTCTTGTACAGTCAAGTACAGGTGTAGATCTGTCTTGTACAGTCAAGAACAGGTGCAGATCTGTCTTGTACAGTCAAGAACAGGTGTAGATCTGGCATACAACAGGCTAAAATTACAAGCACAGCTGTTGTACGAGAAGAATTATGGCTATTAATATCCTAAATAATAATAATACTAATAATAATAACAGCAATTAATAAGTGACTTCAGCACACAACTGGAGTTTTAGAAATAAATGCTGATGGAAAGTAGTTAAAAAAAAACATATTTCACGTCTAAATTATAATTTAAATGGAGTTGTGAAATTTTTGAAAAAAAAATTGGCTGTGTTCTAGCATGTATGTGGTCGTGTGTTGGTTAATATATGCAGTCAGGTGTTGGTTAATATATGTAGCCAGGTGTTGGATATTATATGTAGCCAGGTGTTGATTAATTTATGTAGTCAGGTCTTATATATTTACATTACCACATATATTGTCGTAAGGTATTGGGTAATATATGAGGTTGAAAATTCGTAAATATATATTATCACATGTTATTTCCTATGTTATAAAGATAAACAAAATAATTCTCAATAAATATAATCCTATATAAAAAATAACTTGTAATTAACAAAACTATAATAATAATTATTATATAAAAAAAATCAATATTAAGATATATAAAAAAATATCGAGACCCCCCTAGACATTTGTAATTATATGAACTACTGTCAGTTATGACTAGCTTATATTATTTCTGATTCAACATAGACTTATCATCATCCTAATTGTGTGATTCAAACTGTGCCAAGGTCGACTAAGCACTTTGTTTATCAAATATATCGCCTTTCAACATGAAGGATAAATGTTATAAATGATAAAAGATATTCTAATTAAGACTGCTGTACACCTGCTTAGCTCAGTCAATTATGTAAACAATAACTGAAACAGAGTATAGTGAAAAAAATAATTAGTGACCTGAAGAAAGTCTGCGGGAAATAGGCGATGGATTTCACTTACTTGGGCTTCCTGCTGGTAGTCTGTTTAACGCGTCTTAATGCAGATCTCCAGTTTCAAGGTGTATAAAATGTTTACTTAAGACTTTGAGAAAGTTTATTTGATGCCACGTAATAATAGTTGATGGTTACTTGTTGCACGCAAGTCTCCTGCTGCAGGAGCCGCGGTATGCAACACTCCGCACGACAGATAAGGTTCACTCTTCACTGTGACCTCTATCGTTGGGTCAGGATTGGACTTTACCGTTGGGGTCAGGATTGGGCTCTACCGCTGGGTCAGGATTGGACTTTACCGCTGGGGTCAGGATTGGACTTTACCACTGGGGTCAGGATTGGACTTTATCGCTGGGTCAGGATTGGACTCTACCATTAGGTGTCAGAAGTAGACTCTATACCGCCGTGTCAGGAGAGCTACAAGAAGCAGAGGCCTCAAGAAGCAGCCGCGGGGAACAATCTGGTGTTATCATTGTGTAACGACCTGCTCTGTGAACCTGTAACCTGTCTCGGAGGTGAATACAGAGCTGGATTACGCGAAGAGGAAGCCCCCCTCTCCCTGCCGAGTGCTGCCCTGCAGGAGGGATGATATTAGAGATAAAAGTAGGTCGATCACCGATGGAGTAAAATCATTGCATTACAAGAAAGGAAATTCTGATTGTTGGTGAGGACACTCTAGTTAGGTATATTGACGAGTTGTTTCGTAAGAGGCGTGATGATGATATTAGTATTTAGAACATTTTGAGAAAAATCTGCCTCGGTGCAGGGGCACTGATGAGGCATAAGGTGCCGAGGAGCCATAGCTTTCAAATATTTGGTCTGGCACTTTGTAGAATTAGGACCAAGAAAGAGAGCCCAGAGGAATGCGGCTTCCTCTCTTACACAGACGTGGAAAACTAAATTCCTGTTATTGCCAAGCTAATGCAAAATCATTTATTGAGAATCGTGATGTATTTGTGGGAAATTATATATGTAGATGGAAATGGTGTGCAAATACCTGGGGGTGGGCTGGCAGCCTTTATGCAACTGGTACTTCCCACGAGTGTGAGGTGTCACTAGTCAAGTGTGAGGCACCTCCCACGAGTGTGAGGTGTCACTAGTCAAGTGTGAGGCACCTCCCACGAGTGTGAGGTGCCACTAGTCAAGTGTGAGGCACCTCCCACGAGTGTGAGGTGTCACTAGTCAAGTGTGAGGCACCTCTCACGAGTGTGAGGTGCCACTAGTCAAGTGTGAGGCACCTCCCACGAGTGTGAGGTGTCACTAGTCAAGTGTGAGGCACCTCCCACGAGTGTGAGGTGCCACTAGTCAAGTGTGAGGTGCCAATGGACCGCTCCCAGCATGTGTGTTAGGAGGAAAGTGCCTCATCATTTAGACACTTGGGATTAAAAGGGAATAATAATGTTAAATATTATATTTTTTTTAAATTTGTCAATAATATGGAAGTGAAAGTTGCATGAGAGACGTCCACACACACACACATGACGGCCTAAAGGCACTCAATACAAACAGCTAAAATATTAAAAATATGATTATCAAGTTTTCATGGGTGTAGAGAAATAATATAATACCATTACAAGGATCTCTTATCTTATCTTGAGGTTATCTTGAGATAATTAGATGATTAGGATGGATGGAAGTTGGAAACAAAACTCTTATAAAACTATCAAGCGAAAGGATGAAGTGTTGCACACAAATAGGTTGATTTAGACAATATTTATCATGGAAATCTTAAGAGGAAGTCAAACAAGGAATCAAAACAAAGTGACTGGCGTTAAGAAAAATAATCAGGATGGAAATGAATGACGATTATAACACCCTTAGTAATGGGAGTTGTACAATGACCTAATCATAGGAGTAATAATATAACCAATTAATAGGAGTTGTATGTAAGACACCAAACGTGGGGAGAATGGAAGAGCGAAGTATCTCCCCTTCTCCCTCCCTCTCCCTCCCTCTCCCTCCCTCTCTCTCTCTCTCTCTCTCTCTCTCTCTCTCTCTCTCTCTCTGATACCATTCACAATGCGAATTAAATTTTAGTCAAGTGACTTGGACGAAAAAATAAGGCAGGAAGTACTGATGAAAAAGAAATTTAGAAAGAGTTCAAATTCCTTTGAACAAAAAGTATCCTTCAGAGCAGACCTGGGAAAGCTGATATTACAGAACAGACTTGGGAAAACTAATATTACAGAGCAGACCTGGGAAAGCTGATATTACAGAGCAGACCCTGGGAGACCTTATATTACAGAGCAGACCCTGGGAGACCTTATATTACAGAGCAGACCTGGGAAACCTTATATTACAGAGCAGACCCTGGGAGACCTTATATTACAGAGCAGACCCTGGGAGACCTTATATTACAGAGCAGACCTGAGAAAGCTAATATTACAGAGCAGACTTGTACATTACTTCCCCCAGGCAGCGAGGACTCATAGACTCCCTCCTGCAGGATAATCAACAAATGTCAATGGTATAAAAATGATTCTTGACTCTGTTAATATAATGTTTAATTAATAATGTCTCTCCGTATCAAGTTCCAGATAATTAAAATTATCTTCATGGACATTTTTTTCAATATGTTTGATCTTCAGAGACATTTGTAGCCGGCCATGTTGCCCCCTTTGTGTGTAAGAGGCAATAATAGTGAGGACTGTCATGGGGAAATTGCTACAGCAAACATATCAATTCTTTCCCAAAATTATTTTATATAAAACAGTTGCACAATTTGATTGCAAAAGGAATTTGTTCACTTAAATTGACACGCAAAATCTTACAAGCTGAGCAGGAGAGAGAGTGGGCAGACATAGCAAAATAGAGCTTGGACTGACAGCATGATAGAGCTTGTTGCCGACATAGCAAAATAGAGATTAGGCTGAGAGAGCAGGATAAAGCTTGGACTGAGAGAGCAGGATAGAGCTGACAGAGCGCCTGTCCTACAATGTCCACTCACTAGATATCGACATATTTAAACACAGGATTTTTGTTTTTAAAAAATATTTTAATTTCCCATAATAACCTTCATGTTATTTTTGTCATTACCAACAAAACCTCCCAAAGATAACAATGATGTTGATGATGATACTGACGACATAAATTCACTCTCAATTTTTTTTGAGTGTTTCTTGACAAAGCGAGGCACTGGATACCTGTATTGACGGCGATCCTTGACTGTCATGGTGCTCCTGTCTGGAGCTGCCTCACACACGTCACTTGAAGGCCTGGTGGGCAGGGCATGGTGGGCAGGGCATGGTGGGCAGGGCATGGTGGGCAGGGCATGGTGGGCAAGGCATGGTGGGCAGGGCATGGTGGGCAGGGCATGGTGGGCAGGGCATGTGGGGCAGAGCATGGAGGGCAGAGCATGGTGGGCAGGGCATGGTGGGCAGGGCATGGTGGGCAGGGCATGGTGGGCAGGGCATGGTGGGCAGAGCATGGTGGGCAGAGCATGGCGGGCAGGGCATGGTGGGCAGGGCATGGTGGGCAGAGCATGGTGGGCAGGGGATGGTGGGCAGGGCATGGTGGGCAGGGCATGGTGGGCAGAGCATGGTGGGCAGAGCATGGTGGGCAGGGCATGGTGGGCAGAGCATGGTGGGCAGGGCATGGTGGGCAGAGCATGGTGGGCAGAGCATGGTGGGCAGCGAAAGTTAGAGCGGTGAAAGTGTCGGTAACTGGCGGCGATCGCGGGCCCGCTGACTGCGTCAGGCGGGCCCACCACAGCGTTCCTCTGGTCACCACAGCGTTCCTCTGGTCACCACAGCGTTCCTCTGGTCACCACAGCGTTCCTCTGGTCACTACAGCGTTCCTTTGGTCACCACAGCGTTCCTTTGGTCACCACAGCGTTCCTTTGGTCACCACAGCGTTCCTCTGGTCACCACAGCGTTCCTCTGGTCACCACAGCGTTCCTTTGGTCACCACAGCGTTCCTCTGGTCACCACAGCGTTCCTTTGGTCACCACAGCGTTCCTCTGGTCACCACAGCGTTCCTTTGGTGACCACAGCGTTCCTCTGGTCACCACAGCGTTTCATTGGACACCACAGCGTTTCATTAGACACCACAGCGTGCCCTTGGACACCACAGCGTTCCTTTGGTCACCACTGCGTTCCCTTGAACACCACAGCGTTCCTTTGGTCACCACTGCGTTCCTGTGGACACCACAGCGTTCCTTTGGTCACCACTGCGTTCCCTTGAACACCACAGCGTTCCTTTGGTCACCACTGCGTTCCTGTGGACACCACAGCGTTCCGTTGGACTCCACAGCGTTCCGTTGGACTCCACAGCGTTCCTTTGGACTCCACAGTGTTCCGTTGGCCACCACAGCGTTCCTTTGGACTCCACAGCGTTCCTTTAGACTCCACAGCGTTCCTTTGGACTCCACAGCGTTCCGTTGGACACCACAGCGTACCTTTAGTCACCACAACGTTTCTTTGGACTCCACAGCGTTCCTTTGGACTCCACACAAAAACTTTGTTTTTGTTGGTCACCACAGTGTTCCGTTGGTCACCACAGCGTTCCTTTGGACTCCACAGCGTTCCTTTGGACTCCACAGCGTTCCTTTGGACACCACAGCGTTCCTTTGGACACCACAGCGCTCCTTTAGTCAACACAACGTTTCTTTGGACTCCACAGCGTTCCTTTGGACACCACAGCGTTCCTTTGGACACCACAGCGTTCCTTTGGACTCCACAGCGTTTCTTTGGTCTCCACAGCGTTCCTCTGGACACCACAGCGTTCCTTTGGACTCCACAGCGTTCCTTTGTACACCACAGCGTTCCTTTGGACACCACAGCGTTCCTTTGTACACCACATCGTTCCTTTGTACACCACAGCGTTCCTTTGGACTCCACAGCGTTCCTTTGTACACCACAGCGTTCCTTTGGACACCACAGCGTTCCTTTAGTAACCACAGCGTTTCTTTGGACACCACAGCGTTCCTTTGGACACCACAGCGTTCCCTTGGACACAACAGCGTTCCTTTGGACACAACAGCGTTCCTTTGGACACCACAGCGTTCCTTTGTACACCACAGCGTTCCTTTGGACTCCACAGCGTTTGTTTGGACACCACAGCGTTCCTTTGGACACCACAGCATTTTTTTGGACACGACAGCATTCGTTTGGACATTACAGCGTTCCTTTGGACACCACAGCGTTCCTTTGGGCACCATAGCGTTTCGTTTGGCACCACAGCGTTTCTTTGGACACCACAGCATTCCTTTAGAGTCCACAGCGTTCTTTTGGACACCACAGCGTTTCTTTGGACACCACTGCGCTTCTTTGGACACGACAGCATTCGTTTGGACATTACAGCGTTCTTTGGGACACCACAGCGTTCCTTTAGACTCCACAGCGTTCCTTTAAACACCACAGCGTTTCTTTGGACACCACAGCGTTCCTTTAGACTCCACAGCGTTTCTTTGGACACCACAGCGTTCCTTTAGACTCCACAGCGTTTCTTTGGACACCACAGCGTTCCTTTAGACTCGACAGCGTTCTTTTGAACACCACAGCGTTCCTTTGGACACCACAGCGTTTCTTTGGACACCACAGCGTTCTTTTGGACACCACAGCGTTCCTTTAAACACCACAGCGTTTCTTTGGACACCACAGCGTTCCCTTGGACGCCACAATGTTCCTTTGGATACCACAGCGTTCGTTTGGACACCACAGCGTTCCTTTGGACTCCACAGCGTTCCTTTGGAGACCACAGCGTTCCTCTGGACACCACAGCGTTCCTTTGGACACCACAGCGTTCCTTTGGACACCACAGCTTTCCTTTGGACACCACAGCGTTCCTTTGGACACCACAGCGTTCCTGTGGACACCACACCGTTCCTTTGGACACCACAGCGTTCCTTTGGACGCCACAATGTTCCTTTGGACACCACAGCGTTCCTTTGGACACCACAGCGTTCCTTTGGACACCACAGCGTTTCTTTGGACTCCACAGCGTTCCTCTGGACACCACAGCGTTTCTTTGGACACCACAGCGTTCCTTTGGACGCCACAATGTTCGTTTGGACACCACAGCGTTCCTTTGGTCACCACAGCGTTCCTCTGGTCACCACAGCGTTCCTTTGGTCACCACAGCGTTCCTCTGGTCACCACAGCGTTCCTCTGGTCACCACAGCGTTCCTTTGGTTACCACAGCGTTCCTCTGGTCACCACAGCGTTTCATTGGACACCACAGCATTTCATTGGACACCACAGCGTTCCCTTGGACACCACAGCGTTCCTTTGGTCACCACTGCGTTCCCTTGGACACCACAGCGTTCCTTTGGTCACCACTGCGTTCCTGTGGACACCACAGCGTTCCGTTGGACTCCACAGCGTTCCGTTGGACTCCACAGCCTTCCTTTGGACTCCACAGCGTTCCCTTGGACGCCACAATGTTCCTTTGGATACCACAGCGTTCGTTTGGACACCACAGCGTTCCTTTGGACTCCACAGCGTTCCTTTGGAGACCACAGCGTTCCTCTGGACACCACAGCGTTCCTTTGGACACCACAGCGTTCCTTTGGACACCACAGCTTTCCTTTGGACACCACAGCGTTCCTTTGGACACCACAGCGTTCCTGTGGACACCACACCGTTCCTTTGGACACCACAGCGTTCCTTTGGACGCCACAATGTTCCTTTGGACACCACAGCGTTCCTTTGGACACCACAGCGTTCCTTTGGACACCACAGCGTTTCTTTGGACTCCACAGCGTTCCTCTGGACACCACAGCGTTTCTTTGGACACCACAGCGTTCCTTTGGACGCCACAATGTTCGTTTGGACACCACAGCGTTCCTTTGGTCACCACAGCGTTCCTCTGGTCACCACAGCGTTCCTTTGGTCACCACAGCGTTCCTCTGGTCACCACAGCGTTCCTCTGGTCACCACAGCGTTCCTTTGGTTACCACAGCGTTCCTCTGGTCACCACAGCGTTTCATTGGACACCACAGCATTTCATTGGACACCACAGCGTTCCCTTGGACACCACAGCGTTCCTTTGGTCACCACTGCGTTCCCTTGGACACCACAGCGTTCCTTTGGTCACCACTGCGTTCCTGTGGACACCACAGCGTTCCGTTGGACTCCACAGCGTTCCGTTGGACTCCACAGCCTTCCTTTGGACTCCACAGCGTTCCGTTGGACTCCACAGTGTTCCGTTGGCCACCACAGCGTTCCTTTGGACTCCACAGCGTTCCTTTGGACTCCACAGCGTTCCTTTGGACTCCACAGCGTTCCTTTGGACTCCACAGCGTTCCTTTGGACTCCACAGCGTTCCTTTGGACTCCACAGCGTTCCTTTGGACTCCACAGCGTTCCTTTGGACTCCACAGTGTTCCGTTGGACACCACAGCGTTCCTTTAGTCACCACAACGTTTCTTTGGACTCCACAGCGTTCATTTGGACTCCACAGCGTTCCTTTGGACTCCACAGCGTTTCTTTCGACTCCACAGCGTTCATTTGGACTCCACATCTTTCCTTTGGACTCCACAGCGTTCCTTTGGACACCACAGCGTTCCTTTGGACTCCACAGCGTTCCTTTGGACTCCACAGCGTTCCTTTGGATTCCACAGCGTTCATTTGGACTCCACAGCGTTCCTTTGGACTCTACAGCGTTCCTTTGGACTCCACAGCGTTCCGTTGGAGTCCACAGCGTTCCGTTGGACTCCACAGCGTTCCTTTGGACTCCACAGCGTTCCTTTGGACTCCACAGCGTTAATTTGGACACCACACCGTTTCTTTGGACACCGCAGCGTTCATTTGGACTCCACAGCGTTCATTTGGACTTCACAGCGTTCCTTTGGACTCCACAGCGTTCCTTTGGACACCACAGCGCTCCTTTAGTCAACACAACGTTTCTTTGGACTCCACAGCGTTCCTTTGGACACCACAGCGTTCCTTTGGACACCACAGCGCTCCTTTAGTCAACACAACGTTTCTTTGGACTCCACAGCGTTCCTTTGGACACCACAGCGTTCCTTTGGACACCACAGCGTTCCTTTGGACTCCACAGCGTTTCTTTGGTCTCCACAGCGTTCCTCTGGACACCACAGCGTTCCTTTGGACTCCACAACGTTCCTTTGTACACCACAGCGTTCCTTTGGACACCACAGCGTTCCTTTGTACACCACATCGTTCCTTTGTACACCACAGCGTTCCTTTGGACTCCACAGCGTTCCTTTGTACACCACAGCGTTCCTTTGGACACCACAGTGTTCCTTTAGTAACCACAGCGTTTCTTTGGACACCACAGCGTTCCTTTGGACACCACAGCGTTCCCTTGGACACAACAGCGTTCCTTTGGACACAACAGCGTTCCTTTGGACACCACAGCGTTCCTTTGTACACCACAGCGTTCCTTTGGACTCCACAGCGTTTGTTTGGACACCACAGCGTTCCTTTGGGCACCACAGCGTTTCGTTTGGCACCACAGCGTTTCTTTGGACACCACAGCATTCCTTTAGAGTCCACAGCGTTTCTTTGGACACCACAGCGTTTCTTTGGACACCACTGCGCTTCTTTGGACACGACAGCATTCGTTTGGACATTACAGCGTTCTTTGGGACACCACAGCGTTCCTTTGGACTCCACAACGTTCCTTTGGACACCACAGCGTTCCTTTAGACTCACAGCGTTTCTTTGGACACCACAGCGTTCCTTTAGACTCCACAGCGTTTCGTTGGACACCACAGCGTTCCTCTAGACACCACGGCGTTCTTTTGGACACCACAGCGTTTCTTTGGACACCACAGCGTTCTTTTGGACACCACAGCGTTCCTTTGGACACCACAGCGTTTCTTTGAACACCACAGCGTTCCTTTGGACACCACAGCGTTCCTTTGAACACCACAGCGTTCCTTTGGACTCCACAACGTTCCTTTAGACACCACAGCGTTCCTTTGGACTCCACAGCGTTCCTTTAGACACCACAGCGTTTCTTTGGACACCACAGCGTTCCCTTGGACGCCACAATGTTCCTTTGGATACCACAGCGTTCCTTTGGACACCACAGCGTTCCTTTGGACTCCACAGCGTTCCTTTGGAGACCACAGCGTTCCTCTGGACACCACAGCGTTCCTTTGGACACCACAGCGTTCCTTTGGACACCACAGCATTCCTTTGGACACCACAGCGTTCCTTTGGACACCACAGCGTTCTATTGGACACCACAGCATTTCTTTGGACACCACAGCGTTCCTGTGGACACCACACCGTTCCTTTGGACACCACAGCGTTCCTTTGGACGCCACAATGTTCCCTTGGACACCACAGCGTTCCTGTGGACACCACAGCGTTCCTTTGGACACCACAGCGTTTTTTTGGACTCCACTGCGTTCCTCTGGACACCACAGCGTTTCTTTGGACACCACAGCGTTTCTTTGGACACCACAGCGTTCCTTTGGACACCACAGCGTTCCTTTGGACACTATAGCATTCCTCTGGACACCACAGCGTTCCTTTGGACACCACAGCGTTCCTTTGGACACCACAGCGTTCTTTGGACACCACAGCGTTCCTTTGGACACTATAGCATTCATCTTGACACCACAGCGTTCCTTTGGACACCACAGTGTTCCTTTGGACACCACAGCGTTCCTCTGGACACCACAGCATTCCTTTGGACACCACAGCGTTCGTTTTGACACCACAGCGTTCCTTTCGATACCACAGCGTTCCTTTGGACACCACAGCGTTCCATTCGATACCACAGCGTTCCTTTGGACACCACAACGTTCCTTTGCGCTCCACAACGTTCCCCCGGGCCACCACAACGTTCCTGGGCCACCACAACGTTTCTCGGCCACCACAATGTTCCCCCGGGCCACCACAACGTTCCTGGGCCACCACAACGTTCCTGGGCCACCACAACGTTCCTGGGCCACCACAACGTTCCTGGGCCACCACAACGTTCCCCCGGGCCACCACAACGTTCCTGGGCCACCACAACGTTCCTGGGCCACCACAACGTTCCCCCGGGCCACCACAACGTTCCTGGGCCACCACAACGTTCCCCCGGGCCACCACAACGTTCCCCGGCCACCACAATATTCCTGGGCCACCACAACGTTCCCCCGGGCCACCACAACGTTCCCCCGGGCCACCACAATATTCCTGGGCCACCACAACGTTCCCCCGGGCCACCACAACGTTCCCCCGGGCCACCACAACGTTCCCCCCGGGCCACCACAACGTTCCCCGGCCACCACAATATTCCTGGGCCACCACAACGTTCCCCCGGGCCACCACAACGTTCCCCCGGGCCACCACAACGTTCCTGGGCCACCACAACGTTCCCCCGGGCCACCACAACGTTCCCCCGGGCCACCACAACGTTCCCCCGGGCCACCACAACGTTCCTGGGCCACCACAACGTTCCTGGGCCACCACAACGTTCCTGGGCCACCACAACGTTCCCCCGGGCCACCACAACGTTCCCCCGGGCCACCACAACGTTCCCCCGGGCCACCACAACGTTCCTGGGCCACCACAACGTTCCCCCGGGCCACCACAACGTTCCCCCGGGCCACCACAACGTTCCCCCGGGCCACCACAACGTTCCCCCGGGCCACCACAACGTTCCCCCGGGCCACCACAACGTTCCCCCGGGCCACCACAACGTTCCCCCGGGCCACCACAACGTTCCTGGGCTACCACAACGTTCCCCCGGGCCACCACAACGTTCCCCCGGGCCACCACAACGTTCCCCCGGGCCACCACAACGTTCCCCGGGCCAACACAACGTTCCCCCGGGCCACCACAACGTTTCCCGGGCAACCACAATGTTCCCCGGGCCACCACAACGTTTCCCCGGGCCACCAACACGTTCATGGGCCACCAGAACGTTCCCCCGGGCCACCAGAACGTTCCCCCGGGCCACCACAACGTTCCCCCGGGCCACCACAACGTTCCCCGGGCTACCACAACGTTCCCCGGGCCACCACAACGTTCCCCGGGCCACCACAACGTTCCCGGGCCACCACAACGTTCCTGGGCCACCACAACGTTCCTGGGCCACCACAACGTTCCTGGGCCACAACAACGTTCCCCGGGCCATCACAACGTTCCTGGGCCACAACAACGTTCCTGGGAAACAACAACGTTCCCCGGGCCACCACAACGTTCCTGGGCCACGACAACGTTCCTGGGAGTGGCGTTGACAAGGGCCAAATTCAACTCATCAAAGGCGTAATTGCTGCAGAACTCTCATAGTTATCATAGCGAGTGTGTCCTCGTCCGTGGCCAGACGGCGACCGTGCCTTGTTCACTACAGGCAGCACGGAGGGTGCTCTACGGGCAGCACGGAGGGTGCTCTACGGGCAGCACGGAGGGTGCTCTACGGGCAGCACGGAGGGTGCTCTACGGGCAGCACGGAGGGTGCTCTACGGGCAGCACGGAGGGTGCTCTACGGGCAGCACTGAGCATGCTCTACGGGCAGCACGGAGGGTGCTCTACGGGCAGCACGGAGCGTGCTCTACGGGAAGCACGAAGCGTGTTCTACGGGCAACACGGAGCGTGTTCTACGGGCAGCACGGAGCGTGTTCCACGGGCAGCACGGAGCGTGTTCTACGGGCAGCACGGAGCGTGCTCTACAGGCAGCACGGAGCGTGTTCTACGGGCAGCACAGAGCGTGTTCTACAGGCAGCACGGAGCGTGTTCTACGGGCAGCACGGAGCGTGCTCTACGGGCAGCACGGAGCGTGCTCTACGGGCAGCACGGAGCGTGCTCTACGGGCAGCACGGAGCGTGCTCTATAACATATAATGTAGTGGATAGACTCCCCGCCCTGCCTCTACTCCAACAAGAGAGAGCGACATAGTGAAACATGGGAGGCGAAGACCGTAGAGTTGAGCTACTTATTTTAGTACAGTAGTTACCAGGATCAGGTTGGGTTACCTGTGGCAGGTGGCTACAGGGAGTGGCACGGTGGTGCTAGGGACGGTGGAGGGACACGGTGGTGCTAGGGACGGTGGAGGGAGGGACACGGTGGTGCTAAGGACGGTGGAGGGAGGGACACGGTGGTGCTAGGGACGGTGGAGGGAGGGACACGGTGGTGCTAGGGACGGTGGAGGGAGGGACACGGTGGTGCTAGGGACGGTGGAGGGACACGGTGGTGCTAGGGACGGTGGAGGGAGGGACACGGTGGTGCTAAGGACGGTGGAGGGAGGGACACGGTGGTGCTAGGGACGGTGGAGGGAGGGACACGGTGGTGCTAGGGACGGTGGAGGGAGGGACACGGTGGTGCTAGGGACGGTGGAGGGACACGGTGGTGCTAGGGACGGTGGAGGGAGGGACACGGTGGTGCTAGGGACGGTGGAGGGACACGGTGGTGCTAGGGACGGTGGAGGGAGGGACACGGTGGTGCTAGGGACGGTGGAGGGACACGGTGGTGCTAGGGACGGTGGAGGGAGGGACACGGTGGTGCTAGGGACGGTGGAGGGACACGGTGGTGCTAGGGACGGTGGAGGGAGGGACACGGTGGTGGACTCTCATCCACACTTTAACTTGGCCATAAACTTGTTAGTTTGATAGAGTGGCCAGGCTAGCCTCGGGGTGTGGCCAGGCCAGCCTCAGGGTGTGTGGCCAGCCCAGCCTCGGGGGTGTGGCCAGCCCAGCCTCGGGGGTGTGGCCAGCCCAGCCTCGGGGGTGTGGCCAGCCAAGCCTCAGGGTGCGGCCACGAACACGAACTCTGAAATACACACATTATATATTGTTACAGTTATGGTTATCCCGCTAGTGTCCGCTCCCCTGTACCTGGGCGCCACTGATCACCCTGGGAGCCCCCAGTCTACCACGGGCTGAGACACTACCTATGTCACGGCCTAGCACCCGTGGCGAGTGGGGGAAATCTACCCGTAACTCTGAGCCACTCCCGGCTGAACTTGCCGGCCGTAAACACTGGGAAACACACAGGTGAACTCTTGCCACTCACCCGTGATGAGGGTCACCAGCTGGGTACCTGTGTTCACGTCCCAGCAACACTGCTCACTGGTCTTCTTAATTACCATAAGCCAAGACTCAATGTCAGATATAATGCTGTTCAATATTAAATAACTCACTCAACTCGCCCTAGAGATGGTAGGCTCATTCAAACACAATGGTAAAAGTAATGATAAGCTTACTGGAGAAAATTACAATGAATCAGCTTAGTAAATAATATGTAGAATTGTCAGACGGCAGCAACACTGGGTGCACATATAATATATATATATTCTGGTGCATAGCCTATTCCTACCTCACTGGCAAAAATAATAAAGATAACAATCACATAGCATAAAGGTTACTCTGGCTCTCCTAGATCAAGGGGGTAATGGAAGGGAATTTAGCTACCTTAATACTCTCCGCTTCAAAGTCGACGTATCCTCTGGCGACGATCGTCGAGGTCCTCCGTCCCCGAAGGCCGGTCCTCCACTGATCAAGGTCCGGTACACACAAGGTTCCTGGATGACTTGTTGTTGGGCGTCTTCTCCGTCTTCACTCCCGGAAGGCAGGGACCTCCTCCTCCTCAGCACTAAAGGCACGTCCCTGCGCACGTCGTCCCCCTTCTCCCACACTGCAACTGTAGACAAACTTGCAGTCTGGTTCAGTGTCTCCTGCTCATTCTTCCAGTGGACTTGACCCGGTCACAGCCACTCGCATGATGTGTCAGAACGCGGCCCGCAGGGCGTCATGCACCACCCTCCCAAGGCCAACGTCCACCTTCGTCGTAGACTTACAGCAAAAGAGCTCTTGGTGCTCTAACACCAATTAAGCCTTGCTTCCTTGCACTCCCCAGGAGTCAACTAATCTTCTTCGACGTCTATAGTATCAATGCGGCCGCTTGGGTCCACTGGCTGGGGCTTCTTAGCCTCCAAACTGAGAGCTTACTTGAGCATGTCCGCGCTCATTGACATACGGTGACATACTGAGCCCCGCAGGGCACTGGGCCGCCCGGAGTCCTCCACCCTGTGACGTCACCCCACCCAAGGGCGCCGCGCTATTGGTCAATCACGTCACGTGACCTTACCTGGCCAATCACCAGACGGCTGGCGCTTGGCTCCTTTGGCGGCAAACACCTTGCCTCGGCGCCATCTTGTAACACAAAAGGGCGTAAGCCACTTGTAACGCCAAAACTAAAACAGCAAATTCATCTCACATTCAATAACGCTGAATACCTTTATATATATCAAACTGTTCCCTGAGCATCAGAGAACGTGCGGGTTGAAGAGATATGACTCTTTACGCCGGGATAGGAAAGATGTAGGGTGAGACACCCTAAGTATTATATATATATATATATATTATATATACGCGAGCCTATGTAAACCACACACTTCCATGAACGCGCAAGTTATATGTACCACCAAGAATTCTTCCCCTGTGAAGGATTCAAACCTTAGTGTTCGAAATTTCAAAGGTTTGCCACCAGACTAGTACCTGGTCTGAGAGTTATGAGCTACGAGGAGAGACTACGGGAATTAAACCTCACGTCGCTGGAAGACAGAAGAGTTAAGGGGGACGTGACCACAACATACGAGATTCTCAAAGGAATTTATAGGGTAGATAAGGATACGCTATTTAACACAAGGGGGCACACGCACTAGGGGACACAGGTGGAAACTGAGTGCCCAAATGAGCCACAGAGATATTAGAAAGAACTTTTTTAGTGTCAGAGTGGTTGACAAATGGAATGCATTAGGCAGTGATGTGGTGGAGGCTGACTCCATACACAGTTTCAAGTGTAGATATGATAGAGCCCAATAGGCTCAGGAACCTGTACACCTGTTGATTGACGGTTGAGAGGCGGGACCAAAGAGCCAAAGCTCAACCCCCGCAAGCACAACAAGGCGAGTACAACTAGGTGAATACACAAAGACTAACTCAAAGGGATGAAGACTAAAAGAACTAGACCAGACGTCGTCGCAAGAAAAAATAAAGGAGAGAGGAGACATGATATAGACGTATAAAATACTTAGGTGGGATTAGCACAGCGGAAAAAGAGGAAATGTTTGCAATAAATACAAATAGAACAAAGGGGGCGTGAGTGGGAGCTGGAGACTCGGAAGATTCATATAAATATTAGAAAGTCTTCTATTAGCGTAACAGTACGGGGAAAATGGAAGGAAGTTAACGAGGCTGTTGTACAAGGGAAGTATATGTATAATTTAAAAAGCAGATATGATAGAGGAAGGTCATCGCATTAGGCAACAGCGATTGGGAAGGCGGGGTCCGGGAGCTAAAGCTTGATCCTGACGGCACCAATAGGCGAGTGCCCCCCCCCCCACCTGATATGACCACCATCTGGACGCCATCAAAGATCGATTACATCGAATCTTGAAAGAAGACTAAAGACTTGCTGGAGTTAAATGGTGGTAAAGTGAGAGGCACGAGAGGGGGAGGCACGGAGAGGGGAAGGCACGGAGAGGGGGAGGCACGGAGAGGGGGAGGCACGGACTGGGGGAGGCACGGAGGGAGGGAGGCACGGAGAAGGGGAGAGGCACGGAGGGAGGGAGGCACGGAGAAGGGGAGAGGTACGGAGGAAGGGAGGCACGGAGAAGGGGAGAGGCACGGAGGAAGGGAGGCACGGAGAAGGGGGAGAGGCACGGAGGAAGGCACGGCGACCCCCGCGCGTTGTCGACTCAGCCGCGAGGTCCAAGTGTGTGTGTAGTCACCTAGTTGTGCTTCCGGGGGTTGAGCTTTGGCTCTTTGGTCCCGCCTCTCAACCGTCAATCAACAGGTGTACAGGTTCCTGAGCCTACTGGGCTCTATCATATCTACACTTGAAGCTGTGTATGGAGTCAGCCTCCACCAGCAGACGATGAGTCACAATAACGTGGCTGAAATATGTTGACCAGACCTCACACTAGAAAGTGAAGGGACGACGACGTTTCGGTCCGTCCTGGATCATTCTCAAGTCGATTGTGAGAATGGTCCAGGACGACCGAAACGTCGTCGTCCCTTCACTTTCTAGTATGTGGTCTGGTCAACAGCCTCCGCCACATCACTTCCTAGTGCATTCCATTTACTAACTACTCTGACACTGAAAAAGGTCTTTCTAATGTCTCTGTGGCTCATTTGGGTACACAGCTTCCACCTTTGTCCCCTTGTTCGTGTACCATCCGTGTTGAATAATCCATCCTTGTCTTCCCTGTCAATTCCCCTGAGAAGTTTGTATGTGGTGATCATGTCTCCCCGAGCTCTTCTGTCTTCCAGCGACGTGAGGCGCAGTTCACTCAGTCTTTCCTCATAACACATGCCGCTTAGTTCTGGGACTAGCCGAGTTAAATACCTCTAAACTTTTCCAGTTTCGTCTTGTGCTTGACAAGGTACGGGCTCCATGCTGGGGCCGCATACTTCAGGATTGGCCTTACATATGTGGTATACAAGGTTCTGAAAGATTTCTTACACAGGTTCCTGAAGACAGTTCTGATGTTAGCCAGCCTCGCATTTGCCGCAGATGTTATTCATTTGATGTGGGCCTCAGGAGACAGGTTTGGCGTGATATCAACTCCTAGATCATTCTCTCTGTCCGTTTCATGATGGACTTCATCTCCCATTCTGTATCCTGTGTCTGGCCTCCTGTTTGCTCCGCCTATTTCATTACCTTACATTTACTTGGGTTGAACTTTAGTAGCCATTTGTTGGACCATTCATTCAGTTTTTTTATGTCATCTTGTAACCTCATACTATCTTCCACTGTCTTAATCCTCCTCATATGTTTTGCATCGTCAGAAAACCATGAAAGGAACAAGTCTATTCCCTCTGGGAGATCATTTAAATATATCAAGAACAGTATAGGTCCAAGAACTGAACCCTGATGAACTCCACTGGTAACCTCTCACCACTCCGAGACCTCACCCTTCACAGTGACTCGCTGTCTACTGTTACTTAGGTACTCCCTTATCCAGTAGTACCTTCCCTTGCACTCCCGCCTGCATCTCCAGCTTGTGCACTGGTCTCTTGTGTGATACTGTATCAATGCTTTATGTCAGTGTGTTTGTGTGTTTATGCTTGTCTCTTGAAGGGGGGTCCATAGCTATTGTGGTGGTTCATGATGCAGAGAAAAATCAACAGCCGCTGATCTGAGGATAACACCTGTGACTCTGAGGAGTGTTATTAACGCCTGTAGTACTCTCCAGTTGGACCCGTCCGGCAAGGGGACCCTATGTTGGACCTATCCGGTAAAAGAGGTCCCTATGCTTGACCCATCCGGTAAAAGAGGTCCCTATGCTTGTCCCATCCGGTAAAAGAGGTCCCTATGCTTGACCTATCCGGTAAAAGAGGTCCCTATGCTTGACCCATCCGGTAAAAGGGGTCCCTGTGGTGCAGGGGTGGACGGCCCCCGCCGGCTGGTAGGAAATACCACACTAGTACCACGCCACAAACATTGGCTGGGATATATGAAACAATATTGGCTTCATTTCAGGTGTTTGTGATGTTTGGTGTGTGTGTTGTGTCCGGAGGCTGGGCCCTCACTCTGGCTCTATGGTGCCCTCCATATTCTGGGGCACCACTGTAAGGGGCACCACTGTAGGCAGCACCACTGTAGGGAGCACCACAGTAGCAAGAGTGGGGCCACAGTGTTACAAATCCTCCCTTATTTTGACTACTGACACCCCAGTGACACCAGACGGAGACCAGGGGCTGGAGCTCGACTCTAAACACTTGGAAAAGCGACTACACACACACACAACCTCCCATTCTCCTCCCCTCCCCACCCATTAACACAGACCCCCCCTCTACCCCTTACCTCCTCCTCCCCTCCCCATTACAACCCCCCCCTCTACATCTCCCCTCCTCTAGTAACCTCCTGAATCCCCCCTTCACCCCCCCCCTCCTTCCACTTGCTACATCTCTCCACCCCCCACCAATAACCCCCCCCCCCGCTCCCCTCTACAAGCCGCTACGAAGAGACTCGGTTGCCAGGCAGCGAATTATTTTTATCAGATGACATCAGTTGAAGACGCTGTGAGGAGCCGAGGCTCTCCTGTTTGTCGCACCTGTTGGCTCCTCCTCCTGTTGGCTGCCCCTCCTGTTTGTTTCTCTTGTTTGTTTGTTTCTCTTTGATGCAATTGTTTCGTGCTCCTGTTTGCTACTTCTATTTCTTGTTCCTGTTTATTGCTCCTGTTTTCCAGGGATTAATTTTTCAGGGGTCACTTCACCAGGGGGTCACTTCACCAGGGGGTCACTTCACCAGGGGTCACTTCACCAGGGGATCACTTCACCAGGGGGTCACTTCACCAGGGGGTCACTTCACCAGGGGGTCACTTCACCAGGGGTCACTTCACCAGGAGTCACTTCACCAGGGGGTCACTTCACCAGGGGGTCACTTCACCAGGGGTCACTTCACCAGGGGATCACTTCACCAGGGGATCACTTCACCAGGGGTCACTTCACCAGGGGTCACTTCACCAGGGGGTCACTTCACCAGGGGGTCACTTCACCAGGGGTCACTTCACCAGGGGATCACTTCACCAGGGGGTCACTTCACCAGGGGGTCACTTCACCAGGGGGTCACTTCACCAGGGGTCACTTCACCAGGAGTCACTCCACCAGGTGGTCACTTCACCAGGGGGTCACTTCACCAGGGGTCACTTCACCAGGGGATCACTTCACCAGGGGGTCACTTCACCAGGGGGTCACTTCACCAGGGGGTCACTTCACCAGGGGTCACTTCACCAGGAGTCACTTCACCAGGGGGTCACTTCACCAGGGGTCACTTCACCAGGGGTCACTTCACCAGGGGGTCACTTCACCAGGGGGTCACTTCACCAGGGGTCACATCACCAGGGGGTCACTTCACCAGGGGTCACTTCACCAGGGGGTCACTTCACCAGGGGATCACTTCACCAGGGGTCACTTCACCAGGGGGTCACTTCACCAGGGGTCACTTCACCAGGGGATCACTTCACCAGGGGTCACATCACCAGGGGGTCACTTCACCAGGGGGTCACTTCACCAGGGGTCACTTCACCAGGGGATCACTTCACCAGGGGTCACTTCACCAGGGGGTCACTTCACCAGGGGGTCACTTCACCAGGGGGTCACTTCACCAGGGGTCACATCACCAGGGGGTCACTTCACCAGGGGGTCACTTCACCAGGGGTCACTTCACCAGGGGTCACTTCACCAGGGGGTCACTTCACCAGGGGTCACTTCACCAGGGGGTCACTTCACCAGGGGATCACTTCACCAGGGGTCACTTCACCAGGGGTCACATCACCAGGGGGTCACTTCACCAGGGGTCACTTCACCAGGGGGGTCACTTCACCAGGGGATCACTTCACCAGGGGGTCACTTCACCAGGGGATCACTTCACCAGGGATCACTTCACCAGGGGGTCACTTCACCAGGGATCACTTCACCAGGGGGTCACTTCACCAGGGGTCACTTCACCAGGGGGTCACTTCACCAGGGGATAACTTCACCAGGGGGTCACTTCACCAGGGGATCACTTCACCAGGGGTCACTTCACCAGGGGGTCACTTCCCCAGGGATCACTTCACCAGGGGGTCACTTCACCAGGGGTCACTTCACCAGGGGGTCACTTCACCAGGGGTCACTTCACCAGGGGGTCACTTCACCAGGGGTCACTTCACCAGGGGGTCACTTCACCAGGGGGTCACTTCACCAGGGGTCACTTCACCAGGGGGTCACTTCACCAGGGGATCACTTCACCAGGGGGTCACTTCACCAGGGGATCACTTCACCAGGGGTCACTTCACCAGGGGATCACTTCACCAGGGGGTCACTTCACCAGGGGGTCACTTCACCAGGGGTCACTTCACCAGGGGTCACATCACCAGGGGTTACTTCACCAGGGGGTCACTTCACCAGGGGGTCACTTCACCAGGGGGTCACTTCACCAGGGGGTCACTTCACCAGGGGGTCACTTCACCAGGGGGTCACTTCACCAGGGGATCACTTCACCAGGGGTCACTTCACCAGGGGATCACTTCACCAGGGGGTCACTTCACCAGGGGGTCACTTCACCAGGGGTCACTTCACCAGGGGTCACATCACCAGGGGTTACTTCACCAGGGGGTCACTTCACCAGGGGGTCACTTCACCAGGGGGTCACTTCACCAGGGGGTCACTTCACCAGGGGGTCACTTCACCAGGGGGTCACTTCACCAGGGGTCACTTCACCAGGGGTCACTTCACCAGGGGTTACTTCACCAGGGGTCACTTCACCATGGGGTCACTTCACCAGGGGATCACTTCACCAGGGGGTCACTTCACCAGGGGATCACTTCACCAGGGGTCACTTCACCAGGGGATCACTTCACCAGGGGTCACTTCACCAGGGGGTCACTTCACCAGGGGGTCACTTCACAAGGGGGTCACTTCACCAGGGGGTCACTTCACCAGGGGTCACTTCACCAGGGGGTCACTTCACCAGGGGGTCACTTCACCAGGGGGTCACTTCACCAGGGGGTCACTTCACCAGGGGTCACTTCACCAGGGGTTACTTCACCAGGGGTCACTTCACCAGGGGGTCACTTCACCAGGGGATCACTTCACCAGGGGGTCACTTCACCAGGGGATCACTTCACCAGGGGTCACTTCACCAGGGGATCACTTCACCAGGGGTCACTTCACCAGGGGGTCACTTCACCAGGGGGTCACTTCACAAGGGGGTCACTTCACCAGGGGGTCACTTCACCAGGGGTCACTTCACCAGGGGGTCACTTCACCAGGGGGTCACTTCACCAGGGGGTCACTTCACCAGGGGGTCACTTCACCAGGGGTCACTTCACCAGGGGAGGAGGTGATCACGTCCCCTCACCCCCCTGAGATGGGGGTCCTGACAGCTGAGTGGACAGCGCTCGGCATTCTTAGTCCTAAGGTTCTGGGTTCGATCCCAGGCGGAGGCGGAAACAAATGGGCAAAGTTGCTATCACCCTGATGCTCCTGTTCCCTAGCAGTAAATAGGTACCTGGGAGTTAGTCAGCTGTTACGGGCTGCTTCCTTGGGGTGTGTAACGCAAGTGAGGCCCGGTCGAGGACCAGGGCCGCGGGGACGCTAAGCTCGCGAAATCATCTCAAGATAACCTCAAGATAACCTTCCGTGTCCTCTACACCCTCGGCCCTCACCCCACTAATACAACAACAACAACAACTACTCTCACCTGAGTGTGTATAACCTCAGTTAAAACTGCTCATAACCCTTCCCTGCTACACACCTTGTTGACATCCCTGCTGCTCCTGCTGCTCCTGCTGCTGCTCCTGCTGCTGCTGCTGCTGCTCCTGCTCCTGCTGCTGCTCCTGCTGCTGCTGCTCCTGCTGCTGCTCCTGCTCCTCTCTTACACTTTCTCTCCTGGCCTCCCCCTCGCCCCCGCCCCCCACTACTGGTATTCGACCCCTGGGACGTGACTTGAGGCGAGCACCGCGTCGCCACTCCACCTTATAATAATAACAGCGGTACATTTATCGAAAATCTGTGGGTTGCTTTTTTTTGCGGGAGGGGCAGGGAGGGGAGGGGAGGGACGGGGAGGGACGGGGAGGGACGGGGAGGGGCGGGTAGGGGCGGGGAGGGGCGGGGAAGGGCAAAGGAGGCTGTGAGGGGCTGTGACTGGCAGAGAGGACTGTGAAGGGAAGGGTGGTGTAGGGCAGAAGGGGCTGTAATGGGAAGAGTGGAATGGGGCAGAGTTCTTTGAGGGGGCAGGGCTGTGAGGAGCGGGGTGGGGTGGGGTGGGGTGGGGTGGGGTGGGGTAGGGTGGGGTGGGGTGGGGTGAGGTGGGGTGGGGTGGGGCAGGAAGGGCAACTATCTCACCGCAGGATAACCGTCACGTAAACCATAAGAACAGTTTATTTCCCCCTGTTATATTCATATATACAAGAGTGTATACATGTGAAAAGATCACCTGACTAGTCCCAGAACCAACACGTGGTTCACGTTCAAGGTCCAAGACCTCTCCAAGACATATTTCTGGACTCCCAAAGAGCCTCTGGTACAGTACCACACAGGAGGTTACTATACAAACTTCAGAGGCAGGCGGGAGTAGATGGAAACACATTAACATGGGTAAGGAACCACCTAACAGACAGGTGTCAGAGAGTGACAGTGAGGGGCGAGGAGTCCGTCTGGCGTAGAGTAACAAGCGGGGTGCCTCAAGGATCGGTGCTGGGACCCATACTGTTCCTCATTTATATAAACGACTTGACTGCAGGAGTTGAGTCTTATCTGTCAATGTTAGCAGATGATGCAACATTATTGACGAGAATTGAGACAGATGAAGACTGTAATATTCTCCAGGATGACTTGAACAGGTTACAGAGATGGTCCGTGAAATGGTTGTTAGAGTTCAACTCCAGCAAGTATAAGTAGATAGAAATGGGATCAGGAGCCAGGAGACCGAAAGGCCGATAGACAATGAAGAGAAACTACCTCCCTATAACGACGAGAGAAAAAGACATAACACCAAACCTAACTCCAGAGGCTCATATAAACAGAATAACGTCAGCCGCACACTACTCTGGCAAAAGTCAGAACATCCTTCAGAAACTTGAACAAGGAGGCTTTCAGATCACTGTATAACGCTTGTGTGAGGCCAGTCTTAGAGTATTCCGCCCCATCTTGGAGACCCCATCTAAAAAAAACACATAAGGAAGCTCAAAAAAAGGTGCAGAAGTTTGCAACGAGACTCGTCCCAATAGCTGCGATGAATGAGCTACGAAGAGAGACTGAAGGAACTAAACCTGACGACGTTAGAAAGGAAGGAGAGAGAGAGAGGGGACATGCTACAGACGTATAAAATACTTAAAGGGGGGTTAGCAAGGTGGAAACAGATGAAATGTTTACAATGAATAACAGCAGAACAAGGGTGCACGGCTGGAAGCTTGAGACTCAGATGTGTCATAGAGATGTTAGACAGTCTCTTTTAGCGTGCGGGTAGTGAGTGAATGACATGACCTGAGGGAGCAGGTTGTCGAGACCAACTCCATTCATAACTATAAAAGCAGGAATGATAAGGAGATAGGTGAAGGGTCATTACATTACATAGCCACCGGCTAGAAAAGTGGGGTCCAAGAGCTAGAGGTCGACCCAGCAGGTACCAGTAGGTGAGCGGACACACGTAGGTAGATAAAACAAATCTAGCAGATGTATCCCGTGTTGTTTATGGTGATGCTGAGGTAAGGGGCTTTATCCCTCTCACTCTCCCCCTCTCCCTCCCCCTCTCCCTCCCCCTCTCCCTCCCCCTCTCCCTCCCCCTCTCCCTCCCCCTCTCCCTCCCCCTCTCCCTCCCCCTCTCCCTCCCCTCTCCCTCCCCCTCTCCCTCTCTCACCCCACTAATGGCACCCCCTCCCTCCCTCCCTCACGTCTTCCCTCCACACCTGTGCCCCTCCACACCTGTGCCCCTCCACACCTGTGCCCCTCCACACCTGTGCCCCTCCACACCTGTGCCCCTTCACACCTGTGCCCCTCTACACACGTGTCAGTGCCAGGCACAAGAGAGCAGCACCACTAAAGGTTGGTGGCGGCGCGCAAGCTCCGACAATATTCTTCACTCTCTTCACTCTCACACACGCACATTGTCAATGTTATCCACACCTGAAATTTACACACATGTTTTCATCGGTCCCACGACAGGCAGAAGTCAACGGACAACAGTCAACGGACATCAGTCAACGGACAACAGTCAACGGACATCAGTCAACGGACAACAGTCAACGGACAACAGTCAACGGACAACAGTCAACGGACATCAGTCAACGGACATCAGTCAACGGACATCAGTCAACGGACAACAGTCAACGGACAACAGAGAGCGAACACGGGGGACAGAAGGAACGAGAGATATAAGAGAAAACACACTTGACATTACTGAAGGATATAAACGTGACGACAGAAGGTGATGACAGCGGTAATGGTCCACACCTGCACCTGAGGTAGTTATCACAGGGGGGGGGGGGATGACATGACCCACTGGGGGGGGTGACATGACCCACTGGGGTGAGGTGACTCACTGGGGAGCGGGGGGTGACTTCGCTGTGGATGACTTCTCGTGAATGTCAGGGGGACACAGACTGAGGCTACATCCCGGATACAAGTGTCTCCCGCAGCCCTCTTGTGTCCTCTCGTGCGATACACCAAGTGTAGGGCAGGGGCCAGATTCACGAAAGCACTTACGCAAGCACTTACGAACGTGTACATCTTTCATCAATCTTTGATGGCTTTGATAACATTTATTAAACAGTTTACAAGCATGAAAACTTCCCATTCAACTGTTGTTATTGTTATAAACAGCCTCCTGGTGCTTCGGAGCTCATTAACTGTTTAATAATTGTAAACAAAGCCTCCAAAGATTGAGAAAAGATGTACAGGTTTATAAGTGTTTGTGTAAGTGTTTTCGTGAATCTGGCCCCAGGTGTGTATTTAGCACACCTGCCCCCCCCCCAGGTGTTCCGTACGACACCTGGGCGAGCCAAGAGTGTCTTGTGGGGCTCCCGCTCTCCAGTAAGTGATCCCTGAGTGTGGTTAATCCTTCTCAGTGAACGACCCAATTGGGCAGTAATCCCCTCTCTACGTACATGGAGTGAGTGTACTTGTGTGTTGATAATGTGTTAATCCCTGTCTAAAGTGAGACGGTAGATTTCCGACATTAAATATATTATATATTATATAATGGGGCACTCTGAGTTACATTATTAAGTTGAAATTGTTTCATAACCTCTAGATCGCTTCCCTGAGCAAACTTAATTTAGTAGAATCACTTATTCTCAGGTGAGGAAATGAATGATGTCATTTGACTTGTGACCCATCGTTTAGATGTCAACTACAGCCGCCAGGTGTGATCTTAGAGTCGTGTCTCCTCCACCAGACGCATCAAGACGCAGAATACCTCCCATGGGACGCAGGACGCAAGCGCCTGCGTCAGAGGACGTCTCCATAGTTGTTAAGTGATTGACGGGTGATGAGGGAAGTGGTCATTTAGTCCTCGGAGTTTGGTAACCATCTGACTGTTGACTGTGCCATGGTCTTACCACGTCAAGTGCCACGTCAAGGGCCACGTCAGGTTCCACGTCAGGTGCCACGTCAAGGGCCACGTCAGGTTCCACGTCAGGTGCCACGTCAAGGGCCACGTCAAGTGCCACGTCAAGTGCCACGTCAAGTGCCACGTCAAGGGCCACGTCAGGTTCCACGTCAGGTGCCACGTCAAGGGCCACGTCAGGTTCCACGTCAGGTTCCACGTCAAGGGCCACGTCAAGTGCCACGTCAAGTGCCACGTCAAGGGCCACGTCAGGTTCCACGTCAGGTGCCACGTCAGGTGCCACGTCAGGTGCCACGTCAAGGGCCACGTCAAGGGCCACGTCAAGGGCCACGTCAGGTGCCACGTCAGGTGCCACGTCAGGTGCCACGTCAAGGGCCACGTCAGGTGCCACGTCAGGTGCCACGTCAGGTGCCACGTCAAGTGCCACGTCAGGTGCCACGTCAGGTGCCACGTCAGGTGCCACGTCAAGAGCCACGTCAGGTGCCACGTCAGGTGCCACGTCAAGGGTCACGTCAGGTGCCACGTCAGGTGCCACGTCAAGGGCCACGTCAGGTGCCACGTCAAGTGCCACGGCAGGTACCACGTCAGGTGCCACGTCAGGTGCCACGTCAAGTGCCACGTCAGGTGCCACGTCAGGTGCCACGTCAGGTGCCACGTCAAGGGCCACGTCAGGTGCCACGTCAGGTGCCACGTCAAGGGCCACGTCAAGGGCCACGTCAGGTGCCTAAGGCTGCACGTGTCCTTCAACAGTGCCACACCTGAGGGAGGAGAGTACCACCTGCAGGGTTGTTAGTGGGAATAAAAATATCTTCACATGTGTAGAACATGGAGGTTAGGGTGACCTTGACCGCTGTACATGGGGTCTCAAGGGTGACCTTGACCCTCACAGATAGTTTACCCTGGCTAAAGTGAGGTCTGAAGGAACCAGGTTGTTGGAGGCCTCAGTGTTGGAGGCTCTTAGATTGTCGTAGCTCATGCGCACACGGTACATATCTCCCTTCCCTCACCCCTTCCCTTCCCTTCCCTTCCCTTCCCTTCCCTTCCCTTCCCTTCCCTTCCCTTCCCTTCCCTTCCCTTCCCTTCCCTTTCCTCAGCCCTGGAAGAGGAACTACGTCCCCCCATAACCCCACAAGACAGTGGCGTGTCTCGTGAAGCCAGCAGCCCTCTGGTGGCAGGATAGCAGACAGACTAAGTGTGACCCATCATTAAGTGCCCCGCCTCCTGACGGGGCACTGGCAACATGTTGGGGCTCTGAAGGTTTGAAGACACGTCATGTCCACAACGGAGCCAGTTGGGCCCTCCTATAGTACTTGGTCACCTCAAGTATTACCAGTCATACTGGAGCATACATCAGGCCCACATGCTGGAGCATGCATCAGGCCCACATGCTGGAGCATACATCAGGCCCACACACAGGAGCATACAACAGCCTCACACCGGAGCATATGAGCAGGATGTATGCACAGTTGAGAGAGTCGTGACAGCCAGGCCAGCCTACACCCTGAAGGTAATTCCGCCAGCCGCCGCCCGTAATCTCACCCTAGATCAGAAGCTTAATACCAGGACAACTGTAAATAGTTATAAGACCAGCAGCGACGTCGGTGGGAAGGAGGGAGGGAATAGGAGGGAAGGTGGCGCTGGAAGTGTCTCTAGTGCTTCCAGGGAATGCTGAGGGAGAAGAGACCTGCTGCAGGTAAGGGGCAGGCCAGGGCAGACCAGGGCAGACCAGGACAGGCCAGGGCAGGCCAGGGCAGGCCAGGGCAGGCCAGGGCAGACCAGGGCAGACCAGGGCAGGCCAGGGCAGGCCAGGGCTGGCCAGGGCAGGCCAGGGCAGACCAGGGCAGGCCAGGGCAGGCCAGGGCAGGCCAGGGCTGGCCAGGGCAGACCAGGGCAGACCAGGGCAGACCAGGGCAGGCCAGGGCTGGCCAGGGCAGGCCAGGGCAGACCAGGGCAGGCCAGCGCAGGCCAGGGCAGGCCAGGGCAGACCAGGGCAGGCCAGGGCAGGCCAGGGCTGGCCAGGGCAGGCCAGGGCAGACCAGGGCAGGCCAGCGCAGGCCAGGGCAGGCCAGGGCAGGCCAGGGCAGGCCAGGGCAGGCCAGGGCAGGCCAGGGCAGGCCAGGGCAGGCCAGGGCTGGCCAGGGCAGGCCAGGGCAGACCAGGGCTGGCCAGGGCAGGCCAGGGCAGACCAGGGCAGGCCAGGGCAGGCCAGGGCAGGCCAGGGCAGGCCAGGGCAGACCAGGGCAGGCCAGGGCAGACCAGGGCAGGCCAGGGCAGGCCAGGGCAGGCCAGGGCAGGCCAGGGCTGGCCAGGGCTGGCCAGGGCAGGCCAGGGCAGGCCAGGGCAGGCCAGGGCAGGCCAGGGCAGGCCAGGGCTGGCCAGGGCTGGCCAGGGCAGACCAGGGCAGGCCAGGGCAGGCCAGGGCAGGCCAGGGCAGGCCAGGGCAGGCCAGGGCAGACCAGGGCTGGCCAGGGCAGGCCAGGGCAGACCAGGGCTGGCCAGGGCAGGCCAGGGCAGACCAGGGCAGGCCAGGGCAGGCCAGGGCAGGCCAGGGCAGGCCAGGGCAGACCAGGGCTGGCCAGGGCAGGCCAGGGCAGACCAGGGCAGGCCAGGGCAGGCCAGGGCAGACCAGGGCAGGCCAGGGCAGGCCAGGGCAGGCCAGGGCTGGCCAGGGCAGGCAGGACCAACGTATGTCAAACAAGCAAAGATAACAAACACATGACAATGAATCCACCAAGACGCGACATTATTACCTTTTTCTTTGTTTCTTTTAACCGGTTCAGAGAGAAGCTTAATTGGTGGAGGGGTGTGTGGTGGAGGGGTGGGGGTGGAGGGGTGTGTGGTGGAGGGGTGTGTGGTGGAGGGGTGTGTGGTGGAGGGGTGTGGGGTGGAGGGGTGTGTGGTGGAGGGGTGTGTGGTGGAGGGGTGGGGGTGGAGGGGTGGGGGTGGAGGGGTGTGTTGTGGAGGGGTGTGTGGTGGAGGGGTGTGGGGTGGAGGGGTGGGGGTGGAGGGGTGTGTTGTGGAGGGGTGTGTGGTGGAGGGGTGTGTGGTGGAGGGGTGTGTGGTGGAGGGGTGTGTGGTGGAGGGGTGTGGGGTAGAGGGGTGGGGGTGGAGGGGTGTGTTGTGGAGGGGTGTGTGGTGGAGGGGTGTGTGGTGGAGGGGTGTGTTGTGGAGGGGTGTGGCGTGGAGGGGTGTGGGGTGGAGGGGTGTGTGTGGTGGAGGGGTGTGTGGTGGAGGGGTGTGGGGTGGAGGGGTGTGTGGTGGAGGGGTGTGGGGTGGAGGGGTGTGTGGTGGAGGGGTGTGGGGTGGAGGGGTGTGGGGTGGAGGGGTGTGTGGTGGAGGGGTGGGTGGTGGAGGGGTGTGTGGTGGAGGGGTGTGTGGTGGGTGGTGTGGGGTGTGGGGTGGAGGGGTGTGGGGTGGGGGGGGGGGTGGTGGAGGGGTGTGTGGTGGAGGGGTGTGTGTGGTGGAGGGGTGTGGGGTGGAGGGTGTGTGTGGTGGAGGGTGTGTGTGGTGGAGGGGTGTGTGGTGGGTGGTGTGGGGTGGAGGGGTGTGTGGTGGAGGGGTGGGGGTGGAGGGGTGTGTGGTGGAGGGGTGTGGGGTGGAGGGGTGGGGGTGGAGGGGTGTGTGGTGGAGGGGTGTGTGGTGGAGGGGTGTGTGGTGGAGGGGTGTGTGGTGGAGGGGTGTGTTGTGGAGGGGTGTGGCGTGGAGGGGTGTGGGGTGGAGGGGTGTGTGTGGTGGAGGGGTGTGTGGTGGAGGGGTGTGGGGTGGAGGGGTGTGTGGTGGAGGGGTGTGGGGTGGAGGGGTGTGGGGTGGAGGGGTGTGTGGTGGAGGGGTGGGTGGTGGAGGGGTGTGTGGTGGATTGGTGTGTGGTGGGTGGTGTGGGGTGGAGGGGTGTGGGGTGGAGGGGTGTGGGGTGGGGGGGGGTGGGTGGTGGAGGGGTGTGTGGTGGAGGGGTGTGTGTGGTGGAGGGGTGTGGGGTGGAGGGTGTGTGTGGTGGAGGGTGTGTGTGGTGGAGGGGTGTGTGGTGGGTGGTGTGGGGTGGAGGGGTGTGTGGTGGAGGGTGTGTGTGGTGGAGGGTGTGTGTGGTGGAGGGGTGTGTGGTGGGTGGTGTGGGGTGGAGGGGTGTGTGGTGGAGGGGTGTGTGGTGGAGGGTGTGTGGGGTGGAGGGTGTGTGTGGTGGAGGGGTGTGTGGTGGGTGGTGTGGGGTGGAGGGGTGTGGGGTGGAGGGGTGTGGGGTGGGGGGGTGGGTGGTGGAGGGGTGTGTGGTGGAGGGGTGTGTGTGGTGGAGGGGTGTGGGGTGGAGGGTGTGTGTGGTGGAGGGTGTGTGTGGTGGAGGGGTGTGTGGTGGGTGGTGTGGGGTGGAGGGGTGTGTGGTGGAGGGGTGTGTGGTGGAGGGTGTGTGGGGTGGAGGGTGTGTGGGGTGGAGGGTGTGTGTGGTGGAGGGGTGTGTGGTGGAGGGTGTGTGGGGTGGAGGGGTGTGTGGTGGAGGGTTGTGTGTGGTGGAGGGGTGTGTGGGGTGGAGGGGTGTGTGGTGGAGGGTTGTGTGTGGTGGAGGGGTGTGTGGTGGAGGGGTGTGTGGTGGAGGGTGTGTGGGGTGGAGGGGTGTGTGGTGGAGGGGTGTGTGGTGGAGGGTGTGTGGGGTGGAGGGGTGTGTGGTGGAGGGTTGTGTGTGGTGGAGGGGTGTGTGGGGTGGGGGGGGGTGGTGGAGGGGTGTGTGGTGGAGGGGTGTGTGTGGTGGAGGGGTGTGTGGTGGAGGGTGTGTGGGGTGGAGGGGTGTGTGGTGGAGGGGTGTGTGGTGGAGGGTGTGTGGGGTGGAGGGGTGTGTGGTGGAGGGTTGTGTGTGGTGGAGGGGTGTGTGGGGTGGGGGGGGGTGGGTGGTGGAGGGGTGTGTGGTGGAGGGGTGTGTGTGGTGGAGGGGTGTGTGGTGGAGGGTGTGTGGGGTGGAGGGGTGTGTGGTGGAGGAGTGTGTGGTGGAGGGTGTGTGGGGTGGAGGGGTGTGTGGTGGAGGGTTGTGTGTGGTGGAGGGGTGTGTGGTGGAGGGTGTGTGTGGTGGAGGGTGTGTGTGGTGGAGGGGTGTGTGGTGGAGGGTGTGTGTGGTGGAGGGTGTGTGGGGTGGAGGGGTGTGTGGTGGAGGGTTGTGTGTGGTGGAGGGGTGTGTGGTGGAGGGTGTGTGTGGTGGAGGGTGTGTGTGGTGGAGGGGTGTGTGGTGGAGGGTGTGTGTGGTGGAGGGTGTGTGTGGTGGAGGGGTGTGTGGTGGAGGGGTGTGTGTGGTGGAGGGGTGTGTGGTGGAGGGTTGTGTGTGGTGGAGGGGTGTGTGGTGGAGGGGTGTGTGGTGGAGGGTGTGTGTGGTGGAGGGGTGTGTGGGGTGGAGGGGTGTGTGGTGGAGGGTTGTGTGTGGTGGAGGGTGTGTGGTGGAGGGTGTGTGTGGTGGAGGGTGTGTGGGGTGGAGGGGTGTGGGGTGGAGGGGTGTGTGGTGGGGGGGTGGGTGGTGGAGGGGTGTGTGGTGGAGGGGTGTGTGGTGGGGGGGTGTGTGGTGGAGGGGTGTGGGGTGGAGGGGTGTGTGGTGGGGGGGTGGGTGGTGGATGGGTGTGTGGTGGAGGGGTGTGGGGTGGAGGGGTGTGGGGTGGAGGGGTGTGTGGTGGGGGGTGGGTGGTGGAGGGGTGTGTGGTGGAGGGGTGTGTGGTGGGGGGTGTGGGGTGGAGGGGTGTGTGGTGGGGGGTGTGGGGTGGAGGGGTGTGTGGTGGAGGGGTGTGTGGTGGGGGGGTGGGTGGTGGAGGGGTGTGTGGTGGAGGGGTGTGGGGTGGAGGGGTGTGGGGTGGAGGGGTGTGTGGTGGGGGGGTGGGGGGGGGGGTGGGGGTGGAGGGGTGTGTGGTGGGGGGGTGTGGGGTGGAGGGGTGTGTGGTGGAGGGGTGTGTGGTGGAGGGGTGTGGGGTGGAGGGGTGTGGGGTGGAGGGATGTGGGGTGGAGGGGTGTGTGGTGGAGGGGTGTGTGGTGGGGCAGTAAGTCTACCACATACAACTGATGCAATGATCGACATGCAATAAGACTAATCTATGCAGCTGATGTAATTTAGCAATGCCGCCAATCTAACGAAATTAACTGATGGTTTGAATTTAAATGGTTCTATCGGATTTAACAGAATTAACGAATTTAACGGTCGCTTGGGATCTAAGTGTGGCAACGGCTTTAACCGTTGAACCCGCCTTGCCGTTCCTGAGCTAACGGGTATCGCAGCTTTAAGAATTATAACCATTTTAATAGATATATCCTTGACGGCTGACTAGTGTTGAGAGGCGCTCGCTCGGTGTGTGTGTGTGTGTGTGTGTGTGTGTGTGTGTGTGTGTGTGTGTGTGTGTGTGTGTGTGTGTGTTGTGTGTGTTGTGTGTGTGTGTGTGTGTGTGTGTGTGTGTGTGTGTGTGTGTGTGTGTGTGTGTGTGTGTGTGTGTGTGTGTGTGTGTATGTGTGTGTGTGTTGTGTGTGTGTGTGTGTGGTGTGTTGTGTGTGTTGTGTGTGTGTTCGTACCCTCGAGCAGAAGGTCTTAGTTGACTTGAAACCGGCCATATACTGCAGGTATGTTGACATTTTTACACAGGTACCTGATGTCAGACATCTGCAGGAGCTGAAGGAGGCATTTGAGCGGAATTCTGTGTTGAGTTTCACTTACGAGATGGAGAAGGATGGGAAGCTGCCCTTTCTAGATGTAACAGTCATGGAAAGGAGCGGAGGCTTCCACACTGCAGTCTACACTAAGGAAACAAACATAGGAATGTGCCTCAATGCCAATAGTGACTGCCCAGACAGGTACAAGAGGAGTGTTGTCAACGCTTACGTCGACCGTGCTCTCAGCCACAGCTCAGGATGGAAGCAAGTCGATGAAGAACTCTGTAGGGTAAGGCAGGTCCTAGTCAACAAAGGCTTCTCTAATGGTTTTGTTGAAGACATAAAATGAAAGGTAAAACGCCATGTCTCTGAAGAGACAACTAACACAACACCTATACCCCCTATTAGACTATTTTACAGGAACTTCTTTTCCACAGCTCATAAAACGGAGGAAAGGGTCCTGAAAGATATTGTTAATAGAAACGTTATCCCTACAGACAAAAATCAGAAGATAAAATTGACGATTTACTATAAAACAAAAAGAACGGCCAACCTACTCATGAAGAACTCTCCTGACACCAAGCAGAACGTCTTGAAGGAAACCAACGTCGTCTATGCCTTCAAATTCCCACTTGGGGACTGTAAGCCCCAAAGAACTCAGTGTATATATATATATATATATATATATATATATATATATATATATATATATATATATATATATATATATATATATATATATATATATATATATATATCTTCGAGGATGTGGGTCCCTTTAATTAAACCAGTGGTGGTACCCCTATATATATATATATATGTGTGTGTGTGTGTGTGTGTGTGTGTGTGTGTGTGTGTGTGTGTGTGTGTGTGTGTGTGTGTGTGTGTGTGTATGTATATGTATGTATAAAGTATATATTCACCTTTTCACCTTACTAAATACATTAATGACACTATGTAAAAGACACACCGAAACACTTTATGTAGGGCAGCCGTAACTCTGTGTAGGTTAGCTTAGCATTTTAAAAGCACTACAATCACCTTCTGTGGTTGATTGTTCTATAAATCCCTGATGTTTAAACTATATGTTTAACACATCTCTCACCCTGTCCATGGAGGACAGAAGAAAATGTAGATATGCTGGTTAGCATTGTAAATGTCTGGCCACGTCTGTGGTAGAAAAATAATAATAAAAAAACTACCACCATCATCACCACCACCACTACAATCACCACTGTAACCACCATCACCACAATCACCACCACCAGCACCACAATCACCACTGTAACCACCATCACCACCATCATCACCACCACCACTACAATCACCACTGTAACCACCATCACCACAATCACCACCACCAGCACCACAATCACCACCACCAGCACTACAATCACCACTGTAACCACCATCACCACAATCACCACCACCAGCACCACAATCACCACTGTAACCACCATCACCACAATCACCACCACCAGCACCACAATCACCACTGTAACCACCATCACCACAATCACCACCACCAGCACCACAATCACTACCAAGGCTTCCAACTTTGTACCTGAGGCATCTTAATACACACCTGCTCCCTGTAATGTAATCAAAATGATTATTTAGACCTGTTGAGTCAACTCGTAATCCCACAAGATTTGTTAACTACCAAACTATAGTGTAATCCCCTGCTTGTTGCTGCACCATTACCTGCTGGTGCACCATTACCTGCTGGTGCACCATTACCTGCTGGTGCACCATTACCTGCTGGTGCACCATTACCTGCTGGTGCACCATTACCTGCTGGTGCACCCATTACCTGTTGCTTTCCAGTCCTCAGTCCAACAATAATCGAACCCAATAATCCTTCACAATAATCCTAGGTAACAATCAAACAATAATCCTACACAATAATCCTAGGTAACAATCAAACAATAATCCTTCACAATAATCCTAGGTAACAATCAAACAATAATCCTACACAATAATCCTAGGTAACAATCAAACAATAATCCTTCACAATAATCCTAGGTAACAATCAAACAATAATCCCACGAAATAATCCCACAAATATCCTGCTTAAAGATCGCCTGGAGTAATCCTAGAGAGGTAATCCCAAGCAATAATCCTATTGAGTAATCTGGTCACTAATCCTGGGAGAGCTTACGTGAGGGAAGGCGGGCGGTGATTGGCCCAGAGACCCGCCTTAAGCGTGCCTAATCGTTCCCTCTCTTAATTAACTTGTGTAACGCTTGTGCTCTCACGCTGCCGACACACTGGTTCACAGTCGTTACGCTGGTTCACTGTCGTCACGCTGGTTCACTGTCGTCACGCTGGTTCACTGTCGTCACGCTGGTTCACTGTCGTCACGCTGGTTCACTCTCGTCACGCTGGTTCACTCTCGTCACGCTGGTTCACTCTCGTCATGCTGGTTCACTGTCGTCACGCTGGTTCACTGCCGTCACGCTGGTTCACTGTCGTCACGCTGGTTCACTCTCGTCACGCTGGTTCACTGTCGTCACACTGGTTCACTGCCGTCACGCTGGTTCACTGCCGTCACGCTGGTTCACTGTCATCACGCTGGTTCACTGTCGTCACGCTGGTTCACTGTCGTCACGCTGGTTCACTGTCGTCACGCTGGTTCACTGACGTCACGCTGGTTCTCTGCCGTCACGCTGGTTCTCTGTCGTCACGCTGGTTCACTGTCGTCACGCTGGTTCACTGTCGTCACGCTGGTTCACTGCCGTCACGCTGGTTCACTGTCGTCACGCTGGTTCACTGCCGTCACGCTGGTTCACTGTCGTCACGCTGGTTCATTGCCGTCACGCTGGTTCACGATCGACATGCTGGTTCACTGCCGTCACGCTGGTTCACTGTCGTCACGCTGGTTCATTGCCGTCACGCTGGTTCACGGTCGACATGCAGGTTCACTGCCGTCAAGCTGGTTCACGGTCGACATGCAGGTTCACTGCCGTCACGCTGGTTCACTGTCGTCACGCTGGTTCATTGCCGTCACGCTGGTTCACGGTCGACATGCAGGTTCACTGCCGTCAAGCTGGTTCACGGTCGACATGCAAGTTCACTGCCGTCACGCTGGTTCACTGTCGTCACGCTGGTTCATTGCCGTCACGCTGGTTCACGATCGACATGCTGGTTCACTGCCGTCACGCTGGTTCACTGTCGTCACGCTGGTTCATTGCCGTCACGCTGGTTCACGGTCGACATGCAGGTTCACTGCCGTCAAGCTGGTTCACGGTCGACATGCAGGTTCACTGCCGTCAAGCTGGTTCACTGACGTCACGCTGGTTCACTGCCGTCACGCTGGGTCCTTGACAATACACTATACAGATGTATTTCATTCTTATACAACTCCCACCCTGCATCTCTCTCGCTACACCCAGCAACACCTTGCTACACCTAGCAACACCCTACAACACCGCGCAGCACCCTATAACACCCCGCTATAACACAACACCCCGCAACACCCCGCAACACCCCGCAACACTCCGCTACACCCTGCAGCACTCAGCAACACCCTGCAACACTCCGCTACACCCCGCTACACCCCGCAACACGCCGCTACACCCTGCAGCACTCAGCAACACCCTGCAACACTCCGCTACACCCCGCAACACCCCGCAACACTCCGCTACACCCCGCTACACCCCGCAACACTCCGCTACACCCCGCAACACTGCGCTACACCCCGCTACACCCCGCAACACTCCGCTACACCCCGCAACACCCCGCAACACCCCGACTCTCAACACTGGTCGGGGTAATGGCAAAGTCGTTCACATGATCATCAAAACTTGGTAAAAACATTAGTCACCATTTGGCCGAGCCCGCCCCAAGTGTTCCCGCCAAATTGTTCCCGCCAAATTGTTCCCGCCAAATTGTTCCCGCCAAATTGAACTCGTTACGTGGTACTTTCAACTGGGTCCAGTCAAATGGTCAGTTAATATGATAGTCTCAACTTGGACCAGTCAAATGGTCAGATAATGGGGTAGTTTCAACCTGGTCCCAGTCAAACGGTCAGTTAATGGGGTAGTCTCAACTTGGCCCCAGTCAAATGGTGTGTGGTCCAGCAGTAACTATTAAATCTGGCGCGGCAAGTCACACTAGCCGCGGTTAGACCAATTTGTCATGATGTAGATGTCTTGTTACGGCCACCCAGTCATCCAGTCCCGGCGGGACGTGTGGCGGCGGGACGTGTGTCGGCGGGACGTGTGGCGGCGGGACGTGTGGCGGCGGGACGTGTGGCGGCGGGACGTGTGGCGGCGGGACGTGTTACGGCGGGACGTGTGGCGGCGGGACACGAGGTAAAGGGACGTGTGGACTTGTGTGTGTGACTCCGGCAGGTCCCGGGACACGTGTCCTCAGGGTCCACCACACTATGGAGGACTGAGGACCGCCGCCCTGCACGGCGCGGGGCGGCTCTCAGGACTCTGGACCTGATTAATGGACTCTTATAGGATACTAGACGGCCGACCCGGGACTCTCTCTCTCTCTCTCTCTCTCTCTCTCTCTCTCTCTCTC